>NC_141045.1:7037500-7287500 GCF_052040795.2 Danio rerio | reverse complement strand
TTGTAACCATTATAAGACTACTGGGTCACTTGACAATAAAATCCCATTAGTTCATGTACTTACTAACATTGAACAATACATTTATTACAGTATTATTAACATAAGTCCATGAAAATGAAGTTATTCGTTGTTAGTTTGTGTTAACTGACAGTGCATTAACTTTATTTATTTTTTAATATATGGTGTATAAGACTGTTTATACTTACTGACTATTGCAATGTATAATAAATGTAATATAGCATCAAATTTAGAAAAACGTAAATGATAAAATCTGTTTAAAAGTCAGTTTTAAAGACACAGGAATGTTGTCGAATATTTTATTAAATTATAACACTATTGTTTAGCACAAAAAAAGACATTTTCTTCTTCTTAATGTAACCTCTGCCAGAAAACAGACTATCTTTTCGTGATGAAGCTCTATTTAAACGACACAAAACGCCCATGTATGGTCAAAGATTAAATATAGCAGTAGTCAATCAGTGATTTGGCTGTGACAGAACTCAATGTTTATCAGAGTCATTGTGACCTTTTCATAGTGGAGCTCCAAAACTAACAGAGCTCTCCTTTCTGCTGCACATGCGCATTACACGACACAATATACCACCTGACACCCCCTATACAAAAAAAACATATCTCGACCACCACAAGTACATGACTGTCGCTTTGACCTCTCAGACACGCACGAACTCACCTGATTAACTCGCCATGATGGCTGCTTCTCCACCCAGCGGTCTCAAGCAGAGCTGCGCGGTCCTGTCAGCAGAAAAACGCGGTATTTCTCCTGTAAAAACTTCATTTCTCTGCTGGACTCGCGGCCTGCTGCTCCTCCCGATAGAAAGTCATGCCGATCGAGCCTCTGCTCTACACTTCCGGCGCATGCTCAAACGTCACTGCTGAAATATCGAGGGTCCGCTGCTGCCTGCTGATTGGTCATTGACACAGGAGGAGCGGCTTGATGATTGGGCGGTGGTGTGTTGCTGATTGTTCGTTTGTTTCAAGCATGGTAGCATAAATAATGTTAAGTAAAAATCTGTATATAAATAGTCCTTTTGTAAATTATTATTAATACTTTTACTATTAATTTAGTTGTTTTGTTATAATGTTAATGGTTATTGTATGTATTAAAACATGTATTTATATATTTATAACTCTCGAAATTAAATATAAACTTTCAAATAATTACATTACAAAATAATAGTTTACATTAAAATAAACACGTCTTCTATAGAAACATTCCCAATTTACATTTACAAATGGTAAAGAATAAACCCTCTCTGTACCTGTAATAAAGTAAGACAGGTATCATTTAAAATTTTACACCGAATTTATCATGTAAAAGAATTATTTGAACGATTTGGAGTTGATAGAGAAAACTTTTGCGATTTTTGTGGAATTATTAAAGAATCTGTTACTCATCTTTTTTTTCCAATGTGTATACTCAAGATTATTTTGGATTGATGTTTCTAACTTTATTTCAAGGACATTTGGTACACGAATACAAATTGGGTTATTTGATGTCATACTTGCTTTTGTATAAGATGGAATTGACTCCAAAACATGTTTTCTTATACAACTAATAATATTACTTGGAAAATACCATATCCATGTCGAGAAATGGGCCAAAGCTAAGCCAAATTGTGTTCATTTTATAAAGGAGATTAAACAATATGGTACTACATTATGTAACATAAAAAACAGAAAAGCTAAAAAAAACATATGAGGCATTATGTAAATTTCATTTGATTGATTGAATAATTTTTTTTTTTTTATATAATTATCATTATGTTACCTATTCTTTTTTCTACCCCTGGCATGTTTATACATTGTATAACTGAAAGAATTTATTTCATTTTATTTTATTTATTTTTATTATGTTCTTAACTGTTGTGAGATGTATTCTATTGTACTATGTTTGTAAATACTACAATAAAAAAAAAAAAAAAAAACTAAGACCGATAGAGATGACCAGTCCTCAGTGCTGAATCCTCTGCCTGGTTAAGCAGCTCCTGGTGCCTGTGCAGCAGTGCTGGATCAGGATACCTCATCTTCTTTTGGGACAAACTTCAGCATTGACCTCTATGTACAATACAAAAGAAATTAGTCATTTAAAGAAAAAACTCATGACATACTATTAAAACAATGGGCTAGTCAAGAACTCTTCATGTGTCTAAACTACAACCAAAATATGAATTTTACCTGCTCTGTAATCTGTGGTGACAAAAACTGACCCCTCCTGTCTGAATAAATCAAAGACATTTGTGTTTTTTAAGGATTAATAAGTGTATTATTTTAACAAAAACTTTGTAATGAGCATTAATAAATTCCTGCAATAAAAATGTTTTTTGGCTTGTGGCTTCCAGTAACGTATACTATTGATCTTTCAGAAATCACAGAATAGAAGTATGTTTGTTATTTTTTACTGTAACATACAAAAATGTAAAAACTGGCCTATTAAAAACACACCAATCCCCTTATATAAAGACTGAAGAGACTTTACTGTCATTGCAGTGATACAAGCAATAACAACAGCAACAATAAGAAATGAAATAGACAAAACTATAAACAAAGACAAACACCTAAAACTACGGATACTGGAAGCCTGTGCTGGCATTTCTCCTGCGGTGTTGCTATCAGTGGGAGAAGAGGCTTGCATTGACAATCCAACACAATGGGCAGCATGTTGAACACATTTTATAAGTGTTCAAAAACTTTTAAATAACTCATGACAGAATAAAGGTATGTTAAAACCAAGCACACCGTTGCTTTTCTTGTGAAATCCCCAATAAGTTTGATGTGTCAAATGACCCTCTTCCCATTGAAAAAACAAAAGTTGGATCCAATATGGCTGACTTAAAAATGGCCACCATGGTCACCACCCATCTTGAAAAGTTTCCCCCCTCTTATCTAGTAATGTGCCTCAAACAGGACGTTAATATCACCAACCATTCCGATTTTATTAAGGTGTATCCATATAAATGGCCCTCCCTGTATAATTATATAATTTAATTTAATAACTATATAATAATAAATAATACATACAGTGAAATAATAGTGCAGTGCATGTGTACAGTAGCTGGTGCACAAACAGAATTGTAAAGTATTGCAAGTTAATAACAATAATTGAGTTTGTGTGATTATCAGCTACATGCAAGAGAGGCAAAACCGAAAAGTCATAGATTATCTTAGTAAATGAACCATAATTCAAGTCCTGTCATAGTTTAAAGTGTAATGCACAGCAGCAAAGCAAGAAACTGAAAGAAAACAGCAACACTTAAGGCAGATTTAGTGCAGTTGTGGCGAAGTTTAACCGTTAGCCTCACTAATATACTTGAAAAATATGTTTTTCAGATTCATGGACATTAATTAGCTGAAAGTGATGCAAGTGATAGATTGTGTAAATTTTTCCTCTTCTCGGCTCCAGACTGCTGTTGTCTTTTCCCGGTCATAGAGCTGCAACCTGCATCAATTATAAGTATATTCTGCTAGCAGATGCAAAGATAAGTGGACTTGACCGCGCTGCGCCCATGCGCCTATTGTCGGGTGTTTGTTTTTGCGTTCATCATGAAATGATTATTTTAAAGGTATTTAATAACATTTTATCAAAATATATTTTATTTTGTAATTAATATGTAATTAAATAAATGTTTTTTTTTTTTGAAAACGAGATGGTGCCCCACTCTGGAGTTGAGGCCCTATGAAGCTTGCATACTTTGTGTATAAGAACCGGCTGTACTGATTATTCATTCATTCATTCATTCATTTTCTTGTCGGCTTAGTCTCTTTATTAATCCGGGGTCGCCAAAGCGGAATGAACCGCCAACTTATCCAGCACGTTTTTAAGCAGCGGATGCCCTTCCAGCTGCAACCCATCTCTGGGAAACATCCACACACACACACACACACACACACACACACACACACACACACACACACACACACACACACACACTACGGACAACTTAGCCAACCCAGTTCACCTGTACCGCATGTCTTTGGACTGTGGGGGAAACTGGAGCACCCGGAGGAAACCCACGCAAAGGCAGGGAGAACATGCAAACTCCACACAGAAACGCCAACTGAGCCGTGGTTCGAACTAGCGACCCAACAACCTTCTTGCTGTGAGGCGAAAGCACTACCTATTGCGCCACTGCGTCGCCTGTACCGATTATAATGGTATAAATTCATGATTAAACACGACTAGGGTTCGAAATGATGCCAGCCTTGTGAGGTTCTTGAATAGTCTTATAATTTCTCAAGAGGCTTTCCTACTATCTTTGAACAGATTTTAATGTGGTTTATCAACTTTAAGACTCGCAGACAGACTCATAACAGTATTACAATACTCCAGAACACTGCACAGACATAAAAGAATGTTCAAAAATCTGTTTCGATGCTCCAAAAGATCTAAGGCGGTGCTAAAAACAGAATCATTGTTTTATCTTGTTACACACTATCAATATGATCTTCCCATGAAACCTTGTTGTGTATTATTACCTGTCCGATGTTTACATTATGTATAACTACAGAGTTTGTGTAATATGTTGTATGAAATCCTGAGCACTATAATATATAAATATCTAACTGTTTAAATAATGCTTAGCACTATTAATATTAATACAAACATTTAGTAAAAAAAGATAAATATTTTGTTATAAGTGTTCTTGTGTGTACACTGTAAAAAATGCTCACATTTCAATGATGTCCCTATACAAATCGATTACCTTAAATGTAAATGGATTGAACCTGAAACAATTAAGTTGCTCTGAAAAAATCACAAGAATTATGTTTTTTTTCAGCTCATTTTAAATAAGTAGTTTGAACAAACATTTTTGAGTGTATGTGTGTGCATTTATATAAACAATAAATAAATAATAAATAATTCCAGTGTTGCTTAAAATAATGATTTTGTAGATGTTGGAGTTAGAACTTTTTAATTCATAAACATATAGTTTTATATGCATAAATTAAACGTTTTCTTTAAAATCATACAAGATTTTTAAGGCATGTGCATTTTTGAATATATATATATATATATATATATATATATATATATATATATATATATATATATATATATATATATATATATATATATATATAACGAATGATTTCCACATCCACTTGACATCCATTAAATAAGCAACTGTGGATAAATGAAAGTGATAAAGGGTAGAGTATAGATTCTCTTTACTGATTGGACAGCGCTGTACGTGATTCTCTCATCTGATTGGACAGTCGTCCATGGACGTACTGTGTGCTGATTGGCCAAACATTGTCGCTCGAGCGAGTGGAGTCGTGTTAACAGTAGGACTCATCATGGCGCTCGGTTCGCTTCAGAACGGTAAGAGCTGTTTTTTCAGACTAAAAGAGCAATATTCTTTTCGTTAACGCTCTGAATGCGATACAGGTAACAAGTTATACTAGAAGTTACAATTGTATGCTGAGACAGTCTTCAGAAATTGAGTTTATGAAGGATGTAAGTGGCGGTTTTGTCGTTAGCATTGCGGCTAGCGGTGAAAGAGCGACTGACATCCAGCTCGTGCATCTCACGCGATCACAAACTCATGCTTGTCAAAACAGAGAGATATCCAGCTTGACAACATCTGTATTATGTTCTTGTTTTAATATATAATTCACCAAATGTTATGAAACGTTACGTTAGTTAGGCAGCTGACTAGATTGTGAGGTACAATGTGTTATAATACGGCTATTTTATTTTGTTTACAATAGTACACCATTCTGTACCATGCTTTTATTGTATTTGCAGAACCATGTTATTGTATTTACAGCAGTGTTGCTATTTTTTTTGTATGCAAATACGATACCGTTTGAATATTTTAATCAGCACTATTATTTGTGTATAATTAATTATAATAATAAGTACGGTTTAACCACAATAATGGCTGTCAAAATGAACTCTAAAGGCAGTCTAATATTTTCTCATTTCATAAAATGGCTAAATAATGTCTCAAACTTAATTTATAATACAAGTAATCTATTTTCACAATTATGTGCTTGTTTGGTGAGGGGAAAACACATCATGAGGGAAACAGACTCATAAATAAAAATGTTGACACTTTTAGAGTAAAAAAATCATACAGGGAACAGTAGTTTAGTACATCTGAGAGTATATTTAAGACAAATAATCAGTTCATGCAAGAAACTGATTATTATGTACAACATTATTATCACCTTAAGTTTAGTGCTTAATTTGTAAATTGCGAGGTCCCAGAACAGATTGGGGTAAGTCTTTGGTGATGATCCGGGCCAACCTACACTTTTCCTGGGCTTTCTGTGCTGTTGCAGTGTCTGCTTTTCCTTTGGCATGAGCTGTCCTGCGGATGTAAAAATTTAAGAGAAAAGAGACAGATAAAGATTAAAAAAAAGGAAAGGATGTGTTGTTTTTCATTTAAGATGAAATGTGTGAGGCACCAGTGTCACCAAACCGAATGGAACACAATTTTTAAAGGGACAGTTCACCCAAAAATGTAAAGTTGCTATTAATTTAATTACTCCCCAGACCATTCATGAGATGAAACACCTATTTTTTAGAAAAACAAAAACATTTCTAGCTGAAATCATAGTCATTGGTAGGCATAGGCCGATATGAGATTCAGACAGTGTGATAACCTTGGATAAAAATGTCACGGTTTGAAGGTATTGTGATTACTATATATACATATTATTTTTAAATGTCTGAGTAAAAAACAACAGAAAATCCCTTTAACAACACTATATTCTATTTTAGGTAACATTTATAATATTTTGCAGCAGTAAACGTGTCAAACTAGATAATGCAAATGAATAACTTCTGCTGTGTTCAGTTGTTTCAAAAACACAGATTTCTATACAATTTAAAGTGGCATCTTTAGAGATCTTTTCTGTTGGAGATGCTGTTTTCCTATAAAAGAACAACAACAAAAAAAGTTAAAAAAAAAAAAATCGTACACATACTTTAGAAACGGTATAGCAGAAAAATTTGGCGGTTTAAAAACCATGACTTTTCCAAACCGCGGTATACCTTGAAAATGGTTATCGTCCCATGGCTAGTCATTGGTGATATCATAAAATGCAAGTCAACCAAAATAATTTTTTTGGATGAACCATCCCTTTAACACACACAAAAAAAGTGTAAAACTCTTCAGGATAAAACTCTGTTTTTGACATACATATAAATAGAAAACATTATTTTGTAGTAATTTTATATTTATTTTCAGTATTATATTTATTTTAGTAAAAAAATGTTTAAACTTCAGAAATTAGATTTTCATTTAAAACAAATGAAAGCATTGTCCTTTTCGGATAAATGTTAACATAAGACTTTTTTAATTTGAAATTTGGAAGACATTTGATCAGACCATAATACAATTTTATTTTTGCAATTTAGTCTTTTAATCTTAAATCAAATAACTTGCTCCTCTGAAAAGTATTTATATGTAATTTTCTAGACTTAAAAACTTATTTTTTAATCTTAAATCCAGATCTGTCTTCAATCTGATAAAAAACCCACACTTTCATCAGTAATGTCCTACCACACATTAAAAAGATTCAAAGTAAAGAATTTATGCCCCATAGCAAACATATAGTGCAATCAAACCTAACTTATAATTCTTATTATTATGTTTTAAGGATTTCATTTTCATTAAAAGTTAATAATTATTGTAAATATTTCTTGCACAGATCTGTCATTTTGCTTCAGACTATGATGTATTTTCAGGAACCTAAAAGATATACAGTTGTTTTTCCTGAATGTGTTTTTTAAGTGCCAAATATGCATCTAAAAACATTAATGTCCTTCTAAAGAAAAGAATCACTTAAATCTAGGACGGCCTGAGGGTGAAGAAATCAACTTCAAGTCATCATTTTTGGATCTATTTAAGGATTACATGGGTTTTATTTAGAATTAGTTATAAGTGTGTGTAATTATAATTAGCTAATTAGACTAGTCTGTTCTTGCTTCATCGTCGTGGACTGATCCTTCTGTAATCTCCTTGTCTCCCAGTGAGAGAGTTATTTACTTTTCCCACCCAGTGACTTTATCCTCCGTGTCATAAATATAGATCTGGGGATTGTTTGTTTGTGTGTGTTCATGCAGGTTTGTGGTCTTATGCAGTTTAATCTGAGTGCATTTAACCTAATCTAATGCATGCAGAAGGGAGCAGACGCAGACTGTGAGTGATAAGAGTGTGTCTGTGTGTTCCTCCTTCACACATGAAGACACACACACACACACACACACACACACACACACACACACAGGGTCAGAATATACTGAAATACAACGCTTGTGGTTTTTATTGTCATATTGTTGAACTGTTTACATGGATGGAGGAATTTGTTGTCCAATTAATGTCAGGATGCATTGCTGATGTATACCTTAAATCGAAAATATGACAAAGACTTGAGAAAGGGATTTATCTGATGTAGTATTATAACTCTCCACAGTGGATAATTGCTAAAACATTTTGAAATTAATTTTTGTGAAAACGCAGTGCCAAAAACCATAAATTTAGTTGTTTTTTTTTAGAATAATTACTTTATTTTAGGTTTTTTTTTTTAATTACATCTTCGATGTGTTCATTTTACTAAAATAATTTCAAATAAGGTACTTCTTGGACTGTAGTTTATGCAAAACAATGATTCAAATAATTTATGAAATTCAGAAAAAAAACTGTAGAGTTAATTAAGCATTAGGATCTTCACAATAATGTTCGTTTTAACAAGAAATATTTGGTTACATTACAGCAAGTGTACATGGCTTTAACTCTAAAGATAAATGAATACATTTTGATATACACATTTTGGCGGTTTATTCCACTGCGGCAACCTCTAATAAATAAAGGCACTAAGCCAAAGGAAAAATAAAGGAATGAATGAATGAATGAATGCTATTCATTATTAATTATTGAATATTACTAGAATGTAACAAAGCATATCATTAATATGATTTTGATCTTAACTCCATGTCACGAGACTTAAAACATTGAATGAGATATAAGCATAATAGTATACACACAAACACACACACACGAGGGTTGGGTCGGTAGACGATGCAATCGTCCATCGCAAATAGACATCACAATGCTGAGCCGGCATCACAATCCTCTGCCCTGCCCTTGTCGCAGCAGCAACCCGCTCGTAAAAAATACACACTTAGGCCCCGTTTCCACTAATATGTCTTTAAAATGGCATTTTTGAATGAAAACGATCCATGTCCACACTGGCGTTTCATCGAGCATTTCTGAAAAGCCCCCTTTCACACTATACCGCTAAAAATGCACATCACGTGACCACACACACACAGCAACATCTCTGCTCTAGACAGTCAGCAGGTGCTTTGAGCACAAAACCCCAGAGAGCAGTGTACGTCGGACAGTTTATAAAGGATGTACCACTGGATCGCGTCTCACTATAGTTGTTAAACACAATATTTAATTCACCTTGTCTCTGTCTAACGACTCTTTGGTGTTTTGAATTTATCAGGTAACGTGTCACAGCATCAGTACACTGCTTCAATATTTCACTTTCAAGCTTGTACTTAGTAATTTTAGCGAAAACCACAGATACTGTTGATTAATTCCTGTTGGTTATAGGGTTGTAACAATATACCGGTATGATGGTCTACCACGATTTGAACGTGCACAATTATCATACCATGAACAATTGCATATCAGTGGTTTTAACCCTTAAAGACCGAGACAGCCGCCCGCGGCTAAAAATAAGTATTGCTCTTAAATGTTTAATAACTTTTGATCCGCTGATCCCATTCATACAATTCAAAGATTGGCATAAAGAAGAGAATCTCAGCCTTCTAGTGCTGTATCACATAACGCGGACTTTTAGAGGCTCCGGAATCAGTGCGGTTACGTCATCAAAATTTGACAACGCTGATTTGACAAAGAAACGCTCGTTACTGTGTCTCCGGACAAACCAGACATTATACATTGATGCATTGTCCCTCCTCCATGCCCAGATTGGTTCAAACTCGCTATATCACAACCAATAAGCATAGGTTTCGCTTTTGTTTGTGGACCAACAACGAGCTTTTTGAACAACACGGAATGAGAGATAGGCTGTACATTTATGCGCGGCTAAATAAAACGCAAAAAAAAAAGTTTTGCATGAAATAATTCTCATACTAAGTAGCCTACTTTTGCATGCACAGCAGCACAGAAACATGACAAAACAGTGACACAGCAAAGACGAACTGCTGCTCTTGCTGTTTTCAAAAGACGCAAATGAAGGTACAGCTGTTTGTCTGCACTGCAGACAACCAAATCCAAATCCAAATCCATATCCACAGACAACCATATCCATGCTGGCACATAAAACCTAAGGATGTTCCATATTGAATCTAGTTTCGTTATGTAACTATTTATAGTATAGTAAATATTTATATCTATTTTTTTACTGAGGATTTGCACCATGTTTATTTGGACTTTGACACATTATTTATTATTTTCTTATTTTTTTATTTGTTCATTGTAAGTGGTGTTGTTTAAAGTAACTGAAAATATATTATTTGGAAAAAGTCAAATTTGCTTCACTGTTCTATTATTTTGTAACATTTGTAACATACCGTATACCGCGAAACCGTCAAACCGTGGTATTGTTTTAGACGATTATCATACCATAAAAAATTCATACCGTTACAACCCTAGTTGTGCACCTTGTTTACCAACCAAGTTTGTCTACGCCATTATAACGACACAGATCACTCTGCCTATTCATGCCAGAGTCTCACGGAAAAAGTGATTGAAAGGTGGTCATTTGTGTGAAGCTTATCTTTATTTATTTCTGATTTTGGTTATTGGTAAAACAAAGACCATGTGGGTCAGGTTGTTGAAACAGTAGGCTAAAAATAATTAATTTGTTATGAATTAATCAATTGTTTCACTTTAGACATTGTACAATGCCATATTGGTCGACATTGCCTAACACACACACACACACACACACACACACGCACACACACGCACACACACACAAAGTAAACGTAAATCTAGTGGGTAATAGAAGCACTTGTGTGTATTTAACAATAAGCAAACAAATTAAATGCAAACACAATGCATATTTTTCACCATTTCTAAGTAGAAAACTAGAAAAAAGGGATCAGTGTTTGTTAAAATCCTGAAAAAGGACTATATAAACACATAATGCATTCTTTACAACATACAGTTGTTTTGTTGTTGTTGTTTTATAGGCTATGCCGCCATAAACTTTGTTTACCTTTGGTCCTAAATCATGTCACTTTACTTTTCTAAATCTAAAACATTTTCTTTGTTGCATTATTATTATTTTATTTATTGCATCTGATTTTTGGCTGCACAATATTGGGGAAAACCTGACATTGCGATAATTTGTTTTTATCATATATTGTGATGTAATTTCACAAGTTGGTTTAATAACTCACTCGGTTTGGTAAGAATTCATAATTTTATTTGCATGCAATACGATAAACAATTTGTATTATAAAAAGCATAAATGACATAAACTCTGCTTTATGGATTTCTGGAGAGTCTTATCAGTATTTTGAGGTGCCCAAACAATGCATGTGATTTTTGGTTATTTCTAATCCCAACTTGGCATTGCAGATCCTACGATATGACTATTGCAGAATTCTCCCATTGCTATTATCAATGCTGAAACAAAGTATCATGCAGCTCTAATCTAAATATTCAGAATCAAATGTCAATAAACGCTGCGTGTCCTATACGGCTGCAAATCGAGCTTGTAAGCTCTCAGTAGTACTATCTGCCAACACGAGTCCCACAACTGCACACTTTAGAAGTGTATTTTATTAGAGAAGAGGTGAAGGCCAGTGAACAGAGGCAGTTTAAGTGCAGATGTCCTCTCTGTGACAGTAATATCAGCCTGCAGGTGTCCGTCTGCTGTATTCTGGGACACATTTGATCCTGTTTGGTCTGATTAGCAGGTGCACAGCCAACTCTCATTCATGGGTTTCAGGCCATATGCACATGTACACGGGTATTAAAAACAGTTTTACCTGCTTGCCTTTAATAATAAAACATCTCTTTCACATGAAAACTCAATGTGATGCTTGGTAAGGGCACACTAAACCATCAGGGGGCCGGTTTATGCTGGGTTCACACCAAATGGGGAATCGGGTATTTTCATGTAAATTGCATATGAGTCGATGCAAACGTAGGAACAGAGGCAGATTACGTCCTGGGGTTGAAAAATGTGAAATACACAATACACCCAGTCCTATTGCCCAATCAGAAAGGAGAAAACACTGTGCACACTAAAGTCCTGAGGAGAAAATTCTGGTTGTAGTGTCCCCACGAGCACAGTTTTCCGAAAGTTTTGGTTTCAATCACCCGATGCCCTTTTTTTGTGTAGACAAACAGCAAAACATAAAAAAAAAATACCCATTTTCTGCACAAGCCTTTCTGTTCCTGTCTGTCCTACGCCAAACACTTTTATTTATCTGTGGTTTTCCTAGGAGTTTTTAATCAAAGCTTTTATTCCCTACAGAGCATCCATACGGCCATTTGATTGACACTCTCCAGAGCGAACAATATGAAGAGCGGAGATATTTCAGCCTACAGAAGCTTAATGATGTCAGATACGGTAAGTAACTGGCTGATTCCTTCATCTTTGCTGACGTCACTTGTTACAATAAAACATGAAACTGAGTATGAAATAATATTGAAGTGTCATGCTCTTTTTGTTGTAGAGAAACTGCCGTTCTGCATGCGGGTTCTCCTGGAGTCCGCCATTCGGAAGTGTGACGAATTCTACGTGAAAACAGAGGATGTATCCAGTATTTTGGACTGGCAGGTGCAGCAGAATCAAGCAGAGGTTGTGTTCTCGCCCGCCCGGGTTCTGCTGCAGGATTTCACGTGAGTTTGTTTAAATCCATTTATTATTTTTACCCCAGAAAGAGACATTTGTTTCAAAATAACAAATGTTTGCATTTTTATAAATTTAGGTTTGTTGAGGCTTAAGTTCTGGTTTATACTCTACGCTTTCGCCAGTTTACTTGAGTATGTGTGGCAAATGTGACGTCATCGATGTGTTTGCGGAGGTTTGCTTTGGGTGTGAGTGACAAGCTTTCGGCTGGTGGAGCGCACAAAATTTTTCGAGACTCCAGCGAATAGTTCACACGGTGCCGCGTGATCATAGGGATAACTAGATGGCTTATAATTCTTGGATAGAAATTGCAAGTTTTTGTAAAAAAGTTTAGAAAACTTGAAGGATAAGTTTATTAAAGCCATGAAGAGAGGCCGTGGCAAACCCAGGCAGTTATAATATTACATAATATGTTTTTCCCCCATTTATAGGTTTAACACTGATAACTGATATTACAATTTTGAATTTAAAACAACTTAATAGTTACAAAACTAAAATGAATTAACAAATTATTTCTTTGATAACTTGAAAAGAATATTTGAACCTATTGGTTTACAATATACTGATGCCCTGTTTTTCATGGGTTTATTGGTGATAATGGACAGGAATGTTGGACCATTATTGCCTATTTAGCTTATAATGTTAAGTAGAGGACAGAAACTAGCCAGACAGTAATGTGTTTAGTGGGCTAAATCTAAAAAAAGTCAGTATTTTTAGTAAGTGTACTTTTTGCTTTTATTCTTGCCATAATAAAACATAATTGTAGAGTAACCCATGTTCTGTTGTCATTAATATTTTATAAAACTTTAATAGCTAAAACTGTCCAAGATATGAACAAAAGCAAGTGATGCATCAAAGATTGATTTAAAAAAAATCATGAATGTTTATAAAAATCTTTATAATCATTAAAATAGTTTATAAAAATGTTTAGTTTAAAAATCTTGAATGATATTAATGATATGACGGAGTTCCGGAAACGTCCTATTGCTCTGTTTATCAGTCTGATTTTACGATTGGGTTTCTTTTGATCGAAACCCATCATAATGTTCTTGTTTTATAGAACATCACAATGGCGAACGAGTTAAGTATAAAAGCCTCTTCCATTTTGTAAGGTGCGCGTGCAGTCAGCGGAGGTCAGGCGAAAAAATAAATCAGCCTCAACTCTGCAAGACTCTGGCCCACTAGGATTTAGTTTGGACACCCCTGCCCTAAACTATATGCATATGAAACTGAGGAGGGTACATTTACCACCTTAAGCGTCTAATTTTTTTTGTGTAGGCACTGTTCTTTATACTATATTCTTATGTTTTCTTTCATTAAAAAACAAAACAAATAAAATTAATGTCTTTGAATTGAAAGAAATTTCATCAGTACTATGTTTTGCCTAAACACATAACTCTAAATCTAGAAAAACAGATTTTGTTTTTCTCTATAACTGTATTTTACATCACTTGATCAGATTGTTTTCAGATGACCTTTGGGTTACACATTATCATGTATACACAATTCTGTAGTCCTTTATAAAATAGGCAGCACATATTTTAATCGTACATTGTCGTTTGATAAACCACACTATAATGCTATTTCAATTTTATTTTTTTTAACCATGCAGCTCTTATCATTGTTTGCTAGTAACTTGGTCATAAGCTTAGATATATAATGATGTTTCTGTTTGTTTATTTACAGGGGAATTCCCGCTATGGTGGATCTGGCAGCCATGAGAGATGCTTTAGCTAAACAAGGGGTCGATCCGAGTCTGGTGAACCCAAGATGCCCCACAGACCTCATCGTAGATCATTCACTGCAGATCGACTACAGCAAATGGTGAGAGTTGAACGCATGAGCTAGAGGAAGGATTAAAACAGCATTTATCTCTTAAAGCCCAATAATTACAGCTTTAACATAAACAACAATTACACCGAGCAGTCCTACATACACAGTCATTAGGTTAGTGATGTATTATGCTGGGGGTTTTATGCCAAATCTTCTCTCTTAATGAGGCCTGATATAACATGTTTTCACTGTCAAAATCATTGTAAATATTCTCTAAATATTACAACAAGTGTTCATGTAAGTGTAAAGGCAGATTTGTGCTTCTGAGTAAAGGATGTGGAATCCAGAGAGTTTATAATAAATTTAAGTGACTTTTTTATTGTCGAAAGTTAGACATGTCAACCAGAAAATCTGAGGTACAGTATTTATACTTATAAATATTAATAAAATCTGTATTGAGTAATGTTCAAATGTTAAGCAGCCTTTTTCAATACCAAACCTTACTAGCAAAGAAATTAATTTAAATAAAATCTAGTTTCGGCCTGATTTAAAGAATATTAAATTATGAAACAAGTCCCCCCCCATTAAGGATTAAGGACATGATGCAGTTTTCTATACGTTTGTGTTCAGTAAAATAATAACATCTTTAAAATTTGTATTTAAATATTTTGTCTATATTTTTATTTTAATGGAATATTGTCATCCATAATATAATGCATTAAATCATCATTATCAAAGGCAAAACCTTGCATATAATATCTTATTACCATGTTAATAAAAAAGTAGCGGTGGTTTCTGTGATTATTTTATAGTAAACTGTAGCCTGATTATGGTAAGTATAAACACAAAGACAAAAGTCAACAAATACTGTTGAAATACTGAAATTATGTTCCATTAGACCTTTAATACAGGTCTAAATTATTCACATAATAAATTGTGTGTAGATATATACACACATACATACACACACAGTAGACAACATTTGATGCGAATTTAAACCTTTCACCGAAGTTGTCCTGAAACTATTGGACAACACCCAATTTCATATCTTCCAATTCTGTCACAGTACCATGGTAAGGTTACTTAGACTTCAATAAATGCAAGTAATAACATTCTAACTGACAGTTAGTTACTCAAAAGTTCATAGTGTTCAGTTCAAGTTTATTTGTGTAGCATTTTAGACAATGATTCTTGTTTCAAATCAGCTTTACCAAAGGTGCATATTATTGCATTACAGAAAAATTTGGAAAATTAAATTAACCATTTTTGAAAAGGTTATTAGTTACCATAACTTTATTAGTTACTGATAACTTTAACCAATTAACTAGTAACTAATAGCTTGTAACAGTTAAAGTTAAACCCGTAGGACACACTGTTCCTGTCTTAAAACACCAGGCACTTTGTTAGAAATACTTCGTTGTTTGTTATATGACTGCTATTTTCATTTAAAGCGCTTCATGTTTGCATTAATAGTGTGAATTGGGCTCCGTCAGTGCTCAGAAAGTAAACTTTTTAAAATCCAGCATTAAGTAGAAAGAAAATCAAACTGTTTTTTAAAACTGAAGACATGATGAGATGCACGACGAGACTCACACATCGACATTTACACAAAGGAGAAGTAAATGCCAATATTGCAACAGAAACCAAACTCTTAAACATATACTTGACAAATGGCCAGTTTTTAATGTTATCAGAGAACGATTTTTATCTGGCAGAACTTTAAGGCCCAGTTTCACAAACAGGGCTTAGAATAAACCAGGACTAGGCCTTAATTGAATTAAGCTATTAAAGCCACAATTTTAAAAATGACCTTAGACCAGTGGTTCCACCTCAAAAAATTGGTCTTTCCAAGTACCATTATAATGACCAGTAATGAAATAAACAGTGAAGTTGACCAAATTAAGCCTAATTAAGCCTAATTAGGCTTAATTACAGCACTGCACAGTTCAAAAACAAGTCATATTTACACAATTTTTGATAGATTTTGAAATATATGTTGCATGTACATATGATGTATTTGTATGATGCACTTTTTGAAATCTAAACATTAACTTGTATGTAGATTGCTAGGGAACCCGTTTTTCTTAGAGGATGTCAAGCTGACAGAACATTGCTGCACTCTGATACGAGTTTTATTTATGGAGAAAATTAAGAAGCACTGCAGTGTTTGGGTGTTCTGTGTTTGAGATAATTAGTCTAACGAAGTTATATTCTGTATAAAATATAAAGCTGATCAGTTGATTCTTGTCAGGTGACTCGCGGTGCGGCATTCTAAAAAGTGAAGATGTTTTTTAAACTGGGCATGCCTGGAATGCGCAAGTGCGTTGTGCTGCAGTTCTTACCCCTTTTTTTTTAGCCTGTGGGTTAAATTTTGATGCTTAAGTGACCGAGATGTAACAAGAGAATAAGGACATTTTTCAAAATTGTATTATTTTTTTTCTTTCATTACTCTGTGATTCCTTTGCGTACCACTAGAGGTAAGCCCGCGTACCACTAGTGGTACACGTATCACAGTTTGAGAACCACTGCCTTAGACAATATATTACTGGTGTGCATCTGGAGACAAAAAAATGACACTGACATATTTTAAGACATCTCACTGCAAGTTATTTTGAGTTGAGACAGCTAAAACATGCAATTTAATCTTGACTAGCCTTAAACCTTGTTTGTGAAACTGCGGGTAAATTAAATAAATATAAATGTGAATCCTTGCCAGAATAGTTTTCAGTTCATTTAGTCCCAAATAAGGGACTAAGCTGAAGGGGAATGAATGAATGAATGAATAATTACTGTTACTGTTGCATTATCGCCTAGCCTTATTAATTAACAAGTGTTTTCATCATTTGTCAGCGGCATCCAAAGCCCTCCAGCATCTGTGGATGAGAGTCCGACTGTCAGATCTCCAGCCGGTCGACCATCTCCACGAGTTAGCAGCTCTAGCGGTCACTGTTCAGGACAGCGGTCGGGTCATCGGGGTGGCTGCAGTAAACCCTCCTGCTCCGACGCCCCTGGTGGCAGAACAGCAGCAGTACAGATAGAAAACACACCTCTGCTCTGCCCTTTCCACCTACAGCCCGTTTCAGAGTACGTCTGAGCCTCACACACACTAGCAAATGCTCTCAGATTAAACCCTTTGCACTCTAGCTTGACTGAAATAATGATGCATGTAATAACTGTCAAGGTGTAACATATTTTATTAGAATGAAAAGTACCATTAGACAATATTTTTATAACAAAAACACTTTGATGCAATGATAGATGGCATGTAAATCTGGATCTGAGCAAGCATAAGAAGGCTGATTGTTTTTTCACATACATATCAACACGTATTTGCTGACATAAACATTTTTATCCTACTCATAATCCTATATACATAGATGGATCAAAAAAGGACAGTCATGTTTCTGCAGCAGTAGTAATGGGTCAATCACACTACGACATTCGCATTCCAGATCAAAGCTCAATTCTTCAGCTGAAGCAAAGGCTCTCTTTTTAGCTCTGAAACGCATTGAAAATGCTGAAGAATGTCGGTGCCAATAGCCTGGTGGTTCTGTGTGCCAACATATAACACTGACATGCTCACGGCGACCCGAGTTCGATTACCGACTCAAGGTTCTTTGCCAATCCTACCCCTCTCTCTATATCCAATGCTTTCCTGTCTGAAATCTCTACTGGCCTATCATAATAAAGGTGAAAAACCCCTAAAAAAAGGAAAGAAAGAAAATGATGAAGAACATTTTTTCGGACTTAAAATCTTGCCTTGAATTCTTCAAACTGGAGCATCCCATTATTATTGACATTTTCATTAAAGTTAACGAACTACAGAGGAAGTTTTATAATATAGTCTCCTGCTTGATCCCAGGACAAAGTGGACTATTTGGAAATAAACAAGCCGAGAAAGCCGCCAAAACAGTCCTAGCAGAAAAAAGCTAAAGGAGTGCAAAATCCCACCTTCGGATTTAAAGCCACTAATAAAAGGCTAAATTTTTAGCACATGGCAAACAGAATTGGGATCAGTGCCCAGAAAATAAACTTTTTGAAATTCAGCCAGAAATAGGAAGAAAATCAAATTTTTTTTTTAACTTAAGACATGATGAGATTGTTTATAGAAGATGCCGCATTGGACACTTGAGACTCACACATGAACATTTACTCAATGGAAAAAAAAACCCAAAATGTCTATATTGCAACAGAAACCAAACTGTTAAACATATTCTTATTGAATGGTCCATTTTTAATGTTATCAGACAATAATTGGAGAAACTTTAAATGAAATATTTTTAAATGTGAATCCTTCTTAAATTGTACATTTTTATCAAAAGGAAACCTTAAAAAAAGTTTTAGATGTTTATCTTATGTATTATCATCATTATTATTATTAATATATTATACCTTGTGTATTATTTATTGCTGTTGGTGACTTTTAATTGTTAGAATATTTTTATAATTATAGCTAAGTGCCATTTATAAAATGTGGTAAACTTGATCTGTTTTTTTTTTTTACCATGACATAGCCATAGAAGCTGAAATGGCAATAAAATTAAAGCTTTCTCTCTCTCTTTGATAGATGTTTTTAAGGCCAGGAAGAATTTTAAGTTATTTATCAAATATTGAATTGAGAAATAAGAAGGTCGCTGGTTCAAGCCTCGGCTGGGTCAGTTGGCATTTCTGTGTGTAGTTTGCATGTTCTCCCTGCGTTCGCGTGGGTTTCCTCCAGGTGCTCCGGTTTCCCCCACAGTCCAAAGACATGCGGTACAGGTGAATTGGGTAGGCTAAATTGTCCGTAGTGTATGAGTTTTTATGGATGTTTCCCAGAGATGGGTTGGAGCTCGAAGGGCTTCAGCTGCATAAAACATGTGCTGGATGAGTTGGCAGTTCATTCCGCTGTGGCGACCCCAGATTAATAAAGGGACTGAACGAAAAAGAAAATGAATGAATTGAGAGATCACATTTAACTTTTAATATACAGTTTTTGTGAATTTTATTTAATTAAATTATATCTTTGTGTATCATCTCTTATTGAAATATGAAGTTATATGTATTATGTAATATTTTTATGTATATTGATCTTGCAATAAGTTGCTGATGTGGAAATTAATCAATTAATTAAACTGTTTGATGTCTGTCCGACGCACACACAGGCCTGAAACAATGGTCAGAAACCAAGAGATGGAGCTAATCAGAAACAAAGAGAGGCTGCAGTTCTTTAAGGTGAGTTATAGGGGCTTTCTGTGATGTGCTTTTATTTAGGCTGTCAATAGCCCCTTTCACACAGTGATACCGGTAAATATCCGGAAAATTTCCGGAACGACTTTACCGGTATATTCAAAAAAGCGCTGTTCACACAGGCGAGGACGTTACGGAATTTTTCCGGAGAAGAGCATTCACACATCCATTCCAAAATACCGGTAAATTCTGACATCATTCACCACAAATGAGCTTTAAACGGCTGCGCTTGTATTTGTAAACATTTGACTAAATTACAAACTCTGTTGATGATCAATATTGTAAACAACTTTCGCAGGATCACTTTCTTATGTCGAGATGTTCATAATATGCGCGTGTGGAGGCGCTCACAGGCTGTTTCATGGGCACACGCAAAGCTTAAAGGTAAACAAACAACGGCTTATCATAAGCATCTCATCGATGATTATTTACACAGTTGGCATTAAGAAGAACATAAAAACATGATCTGACTAACTTCTAGCAGCTAAATGTGTCTGGAAAAATATTCAAAGGCTTTTATTCTCATAAACCGCGCGGACGTAAATGCGTCTGACTGTTGTGATTGGCTAAAGCAGACGTCTTACGTCAGCACGTTCTAGACGTGCACGCGCTTATTCCGGAAATATTCCTTCTGCATTCACACAGCGCAGCATTCCGGCAAATTGCCGGTAATGTTACAACTTCTCTTTCCGGAAAATAGCCAGAACGAATTTACCGGTATTTTCAAAAAGGACCTGTTCACACATACAACCTTTCCGGAAAATTGCCGGTAATTTTCCGGAAAGGTCTGTATGTGTGAAAGGGGCTAATGTAAACTTTTATAATAGAATAAATTTGTCACAGGAAAAATGAACATGTTAAAATTATGAATTCAGTTAATACATGATTAACTGTTGTATGATGTAATGCGGTCATAATCAAGATAAAAAGTAAGCTGTTTGCCCCATATGAGTTTCTGTCATATATTTTTGACCTATGATATTGTTAAATATTATCACACAAACAAGTTTAATATCACACAAGAGCTGTTTTTTTGTCAGATTGTTTAATTAAAAGCATTATTTCATATTTTCTCATTAGTAAAAGTCCATTAAAATGACATTTCTAGCATTATTTACTTATCTTTGTGTCTTTTATTTTAAACGTCTTTGTATTTATTAATTTTGAAGAACCTGCAAATTATTTTCAAGAATGTTGATAACCAAATAGTTTCGGAGCAAATCTGTTAATATGTCTAAATGACAGTTCAGTTTCAACTTCTGAGAAGGTTCTGAGAAATTGTTTAAATGGTTTAAAAGAAATCAGTATGTTCATTCAGAAAGGATTTGATAAATTGGTCAAAGTGTTGGTAAATCATGTAAATTGTATCATGTTGAACGAAAGTAACGTCTTTCAAAAACCTTTTAAAAAATCCTACTAACCCCAAACTTTTGGTAATAATTGACGTCCTGCTGTATTTGTTTTGCCGTTATTCTCTTCTCAGTGGTGTTCAAAATCCTTTAAAAATGTCAACGTGGTCCCGCCAGACATCAGCACTGTACATCAGCTGAATCTGGAGTACTTGTGTAAGGTGGTGCAAGAAGAGGAGGGCTTTATTTATCCAGACAGTGTGGTGGGAACAGACTCTCACACAACTATGATTAATGGCCTCGGGATCCTGGGCTGGGGTGAGTGGGAACACCTCAAAAAAGTGTAAACCAACTACCTATTTCTCTTAAAAATGAGTTATTGATGTTCTCTAATATAACATCTTTCTTTCTTTCTTTTTGTTCTTTGTTTTTGTCTTTTTTCTTTTTTGTATGTTTTTTTCTCACTTTATTTTTTCTGTTTTTGTTTGTTTTCTTTCTTTGTTGTTTCATTTTTCTTTTGTTTCTTTCTTTCTGTCTCTTTTTCTTTCTTATATTCTTTCTTTTTTTCTTGCTGCTTTTTCTTTATTGCTTTGAATTTTTCTTTTTATTGTGTTCTTTGTTTTTGTTATTTTTTCTTTCTTTTGTTCTTTTTAAATTCTTTTTGTTCTTTCTTTCCATTTTCTTTTCTTTCTTTTTGTATTTTCTTTGTTTTTGTTTTTGTCTTTTTGTTTTTTTCTTTTTCTTTCTCACTTTCTTTTTTTTCTTTTTGTTCTGTTTGTTTCCTCCTTTCTTTATTGTTTCTTTTGTTCATTCTTTGTTTTTGTCTTTCTTGTTTCTTTTTTTCTGTCACTACTTTTGTTTTTTCTTCTGTTTCTTGTTTTTCTTTCTTTACTTTTTATTTGCTTTTCTTTTTTCCTTGTTTTGGTCTTCCTTTGTTTTTGTTTTTCTTGTTGATTTCTTTTTTCTTTCTTCTGTTTCTCTCTTTTTCTTTATTGCTTTTATTTTTTCTTATTCTTTCTTTTTGTTTTCGTTCTTTGTTGTTTCTTTGTTGTTTATTGTTTTTGTCTTTTGTTTTTGTTTCTTTTTTGTTTCTTTTTTTTCTTTCTATTTCTTCTGTTTCTTGCTTTTTTATTTCTTAATTTTTCTTTTATTTTCTTTTTTTCTCTTTCTTTCTTTGATGTCTTTTTTTTCTCTTTCTTTTCATTCTTTCTTTTTGTGTCTTTTTCTATCTTTCTTTTTTTCTTTCTTTCTTTCAGGAGTTGGAGGTATTGAATCTGAGGCGGTGATGTTAGGTCAGCCGGTATCTTTGACTTTGCCGCAGGTGGTCGGCTGTAAACTTGTGGGGACCATTAATCCTCTTGCCACATCCATTGATATTGTCCTGGGCATTACTAAGGTAATAATTACAGTGAATATATTTATTTAAATTAGGCCTAATTCACAATGCATGATTTTAATACCTGGTGGATAGCCCATTGTGTTCATATTGCATGAAAACTACAAACCAATTACAGACAACTTCAGCTCACAAATATCACGTGAGAAATGATAAGAACAGGTGCAAGACTGGAAATGGTACCATGCAGTAAATATTTTAAGTAGTCTGCCATTTAAATGGGCCATTCCTGAGTGACTTTTTACAACAAGATATCAGGGTTTAAATCGTGGTATTAGTTTCATATAAATTCAATGAGTAATTATTCAGAGTTACATAGACATGAAATTGTCTTGTAACGTTAGACTTCAATATATGACCTCATCATTGACTAAAACTCTAGAAATGACTCTTTGTGTCCAGCATCTGCGTCAGGCAGGAATCGGTGGGAAGTTTGTGGAGTTTTTTGGGCCTGGTGTCCCGCAGCTCTCAGCTCCCGATCGGACCACCATCGCCAACATGTGCCCTGAGTACAACGCCACCGTCAGCTTCTTCCCTGTGGATGACATAACCCTGCAGCACTTTAAACACACCAGTACGGACTTCCCTGCGCTTAAAATTGGCACGTGGTTCGAGTAAGACTGTAATTTGACTGTTTGTTTTTTGATCAGTCTGCAGTGAGGAGAAGCTGCTGGTTTTAGAAGATTATCTAAAGGCTGTCAAACTCTTCAGAAGCTACGACGACCAATCAGAAGAGCCGCAGTATTCAGAGGTTGATTAACTCTTTTTTTTAATGAATTTTAATGCTGACATTTCTAGGCCTGTCACTGTAATTAATATATCGACTTATCATGCAATACTTGGAGATGACCTCAGTATTTTTGGCATTGCAATGTGTGTGTTGGGTGTTTTGTGTTTTTGTTGTGTGTGTGTGTGTGTATAAATATCTATCTATCTATCTATCTATCTATCTATCTATCTATCTATCTATCTATCTATCTATCTATCTATCTATCTATCTATCTATCTATCTATCTATCTATCTATCTATCTATCTATCTATCTATCTATATATATATACACACACACACACACACACACACAAATAGCATTAAAGCCATTTTACAGTGAGATTTACATTCTACCTCACCACTGTCAAAGTTTATAATTGGACATTTACCTAATATGACATTAAATAGTTTATATAATAGGACATTTGCCTTTTAACATCAAATTATAGAATGTAAGTAACCTTAAGAATGATTTCATTTTAAAGTGTTTATGGCTATTTGCATTATTATGCTGATATATAAACATTATATAATCAGTGGCATAATATATATATATATATATATATATATATATACTCACTAAGGCTGTTTTTTATTATTTATATTTGTTTATTTTACTGTAAAAATATTAATACTGCGAATTTTGTTTTTACAAATTTTATAATGCAATAAAATTAAAATGATGCAAATAAAACCTTCAATCAGAAGAATTTTTAATGAAGTTTTATTGTTATACTTTTAAAGTGCTATTAAATAATTTTGGGTTATTTTTGTCTTTATAATTTAGAAAAGTTTTTTTTTAATGTAAAAAAAAGTTAAAAACGATAATATTACGAAATATTTTTTACAATTTTTATTTATTCTGAATTATTATTATTTTTTATTACTTGTAATTAAAAAGTAGATGAATTATATGAAAAAACACACTTGCTTTATTTTGGCTAGTTGCCCAGGAAACATTTCTCATTTTCAAATTAAAATAGCAAAAAAGTAATATAAATAAATATATAAAGAGAGATACTTTTTTAAATTACTAAACATTTTTTTTTATAAAAAATGAAGGCAATGATAGATACTAAAATATCTGTGAATAACTGATTAAATCATTATAATGCAGATCTTCATTTTTATGAATAGTTTAAAATATTGCATTAACTTTGTCATTTTAAATCGGCTAAATCCATCCTTACCTAAATAAAATTAAATAATAAAAAACTTAACAAACCAGTGATACAAATTCATGTTATTTCCCCTATAAAAGCTCAGAATCTGTTTGTCTCAATCAAATGGTTGTGTTTTTATTGTTCTGCAGGTTATTGAGATGAACCTGAGCTCCATTGTGCCGCATGTCAGTGGACCCAAACGGCCGCAGGACAGGGTCGCCATCACCGGCATGAAGGAGGACTTTATCAACTGCTTAAATGAGAAGGTAAAGGCACTCCAGCGATTTAAAAACAACTATATAGTGAAGTATTATTTACATTTAACATAATGTTTTGGATTTTCATAAGTTTTATAATGTCATTTATTCAGGGGACTCGAAGCTGTATTGAGCTGATTTGCTGTTTTATTATGATCAGTTGTTTTCTGTGATCAGACATTAGTAATAATGCAAAACTGCATTTACTTGAAATAAAATCTTTTAATGCGGTGTACTTGTCTTTACTCCTAAATAGTTTGACTATCTTGATTAATATTGAATAAATAATTAAGTAAATTTTTTAATGGTCGTGTTTAACAGTTTTCATAAAATATGAAGCACCCCAGCAGTTTTCAACACTGCTAATTCAATTCATGTTTGTTTCTATAGCGCTTTTACAATGTAGATTACGTCAAAGCAGCTTAACATAGAAGTTCTAGTAAATTGAAACCGTGTCAGTCTAGTTGAAGTTGCGTTTAATTCAGTTCGGTGTGGTTTAATTTCACTGCTGAAAGTCCAAACACTGAAAAGCAATTCTATTGATGTGAAGCTCCTCAATTCCCAAACCAAGCAAGCTAGTGGCGTTGAACAAACTTCACCAATTGACGAAAGTGAAGGAAAAAAACAGGCTCAGTTGGGCATGAACATTTCCCTTTTGGCCCCCAATCATAATTTTAAATTTATTGAAAATTTTTTAAATTTATTGAGCATAGGATAATCATGTAAAAAGGATTGATAATCATAATAATAAATTATATACCAAATAATTGATGATTCAACTTTAAAACCCCAAAAATTTTATGAATTTATTCAATAAAAACATGTATGTACAGTTGAAGTCAGAATTATTAGCCCACCTGTTTATTTTTCCCCCTAATTTCTGTCGGAGAGAAATTTTTTTAAACACTTTTCTAAACAAAATAGTTTTAATAATTCATCTCTAATAACTGATTTATTTCATCTTTGCCATTATGACTAAATATTTTCAACTTAAATATAATTTTAAGTTATTGTAAAACGCTGGTTTGTTCTGAAGACAATCAGAAAATAAAAGCGTCTGCTAAATGACTAAATGTAAATGTAAATTTGCTTAAATAGGGTAATAATTTTGTCTTTAAAATGGTTCATAAAAATTAAAAACTGCTTTTATTCTCGCCGAAATAAAACAAATAAGACTTTTTCCAGAAGAAAAAATATTATCAGACAAACTGTGAAAAAAATCCTTGCTCTGTTCAAAATTGTTTGGCAAATATTTAAAAAAGAAAAGAAAAATCAAAGGGGGGCTAATAATTCTGACTTCAACTGTATGTGTGTGTGTGTGTGTGTTGTCTGTATTTTATTATGTATATAAATAAATACATGCATGCATATATTTGAGAAAATGTTTATTTATATTTAGATATAACATATTTATGTAAATGAAACAAAATATATGGAAATTTAATTATCTCTGTAACAAAATGGTCAAGTCAAGTTGAGCTTTATTGTCATTCTGCTACATGTGTGGCGAAATGCAGGAACGAAATGTCGTGTCTCATTAGACAACGGTGCTACATAAATTGATCTTGAATACAAACACAACTTTGGACTTAAGAGCTATTAAAAAAAACTATGCATAACTAACATATAACATTCTTAACTTTACAAACAAGACAGGCTATACAAGTACAGGATATTGTGCAAGAGAAGTATTTAAGGTTGAATATTGAGCGAGAGTAAGGTTGAAGCAAGCAGCGCAACATGATTGTGGTACACTTATAGTAAAGATTGTTTTCTTTATTGAGTCCCTTGTAAGATGGATTTTAGATAAAGTGTCAGGTACATAAGAGAGAACAGTGTTTCTACGGGTGGTTTGTCAAGACCACTCACCTGAATGAAGCACAAAGCTTCCAGGGGGTAAGAAGGGATTGAGAAAGTGTGCAAATACGCAGCCTGGTGCAAGAGTCAGAGATAAGGGGGTGTCTTTTCTAGAGGTGGTTTGTTAAGCCCACTCACCTGTATGGGAGATAATCAGGAATGCATGGGGAGGGTTAGGGTGGCGGGGTGGATGAGATTTCAGAGGTGGGTAAATTGACTGGAGTTGAGGGCTCTAACAGGGCTCTGTGGAAAGAAGCTGTTGAGTAGTGTAGCCGCGCAGGCTCTAATACTTCGAAAACTTGTGTTTAGTTTTGTTTCTAAAATAAATGTATATAATAGACTCACATATATTATAATTATTTATAAATTATATTCATGTTTTTATTTTAATTTATGATTTATTTTAATAAATTTTTTACTGTATTTTTGAACAAGGAAAAGTAGCCTTGCTAAACAAACTACCTTATTTTAAAACATTTTAAAAATTTAACCTGTTCCAGTTGAGTATTACTAATAAATTGAAGGAAATGTTAGAGGCAACATCACTCATGAATATGATTCTGTCTCTCATGTAGGTTGGTTTTAAAGGCTTCCACATATCCAAAGAGAAGCAGTCGACTCTGGTGCCGTTCCGGCATGATGGTGCGGAGTATAACCTTGCGCACGGATCTGTGGTCATCGCCGCTGTCATCAGCTGCACCAATAACTGCAACCCGTCCGTCATGCTCGCTGCAGGTCAGACGTCAATACAACTGTGCACTGTGCATCTGATCTGCTATCAGCTGTTTGTACAGTGTTTTTTTTCATGCATCTCATGTGTTTGTCTGTGTTTTGTTCAGGTCTGCTAGCGAAGAAAGCTGTGGAGGCTGGGCTGACGGTAAAACCATACATCAGGACGAGCCTGGTGCCCGGCAGCGGAACAGTCACACATTACCTGAACACCAGCGGAGTCCTGCCCTTCCTCAAGAGACTCGGGTACTGCATATTCACACTCACATATGCTAAAGATATTATTAACAAAGGCTAAAATAAAAATGACTGCAATTAAAAAATATATTTGTTTTATTTCTTATTAATATATTTAACGGAATCTTTTTTTAACATAATTATTTTATTTATTATTGAAATGGAAAATATAAATATTATTTAACATATATATATATATATATATATATATATATATATATATATATATATATATATATATATATATATATATATATATATATATATAATTTAAACAAAATGTATTGAAATATTCTTAAATTAATTAAAAAACACTAATTGGAAGCAATAATTAAATTACATTTTCTAAATTTGGGCCATATATATGCACAGAAAATGGTTAGTATTCATATTATTAATGACTCCTAACTAAAATCTAAGTTATATTTGTTTGTTAAATTAAATAAATAGCAATAAATACAATAGCAGAGGTAAATATTTTAAAAATATTTTTTATAAAAATTAAATAAAATCTTCATTTTAAAGTGATTTTAATTAAAATAAAATTTGTATTTTTAACAGTCTTTCTATTCTAGTTTTAGTCATTTTGCTAGTTTAACCAAACTAGTTTATTTAATTTAGTTTTTATTTAATTTATTTCATTTAGTAAAGACAATATTTTATATATGTATATACACTACCGGTCAAACGTTTGGCATCAGTAGGAATTTTATATGTTTTAAAATAAGCTTCTCCTGCTGCATTTATGTCATCAAAAATACAGTACATAGTGTAAAATTGTGAAATGTTACTTCACTATAAAATTACTGTTCGAAAGTAGTTTATCATTTTATTTAATCATTTATTCCAGTCATTTAAATGATGAATTTTCAGTTTCATTACTCCAGTCTTCAGTCACATAATGCTTCAGAAATCACTCTAATATTAATTATTATTATTGTTATTATTATTAATATTATCATTAATTGTAATAGTAATAAAAGCAATAATGACTGGAATAATAATTCCATTTGAAACTACATACAATGAGAAAGCAGTTATTGAACATTTTAATAAATATTTAATAATTTAACATTTGTTTACATTTAATAAATGCCACCTTGATGAACAGAATAGTTTTCGGTAAAAAAAAAATGACCACAAACTTTTGACCGTGTCTATACAAATTTGTCTGTATATGTGTGTGTATATACAGTTGAAGTCAGAATTACTAGCCCCCTTTGATTTTTTTTTCTTTATTTAAATATTTCCCAAATGACTTTTTACAGAGCAAGGAAATTTTCACAGTTTGTCTGATAATTTTTTTCTTCTGGAAAAGTCTTATTTGTTTTATTTCGGCTAGAATAAAAGCTGTTTTTTTATTTTTTATTGAAGGTCAAAATTATAAGCCCCTTTAAACTATATATATATTTTTCGATACTTTACAGAACAAACTATCGTTAGTTAACCTAATTAACCTAGTTAAGCCTTTAAAGTCACTTTAAGCTGTAAAGAAGTGTCTTGAAAAATATCTAGTAAAATATTATTTACTGTCATCATGGCAAAGATAAAATAGATCAGTTATTAGAGTTGAGTTATTAAAACTATTATGTTTAGAAACGTGTTGAAAACATCTGCTGTCTGTTAAACAGAAATTAGGGAAAAGAAAAAGCAGGGGCTTATAATTCTTACTTCAACTGTACATAATACATATGTATATATACATAATTATTTTAAACACAATTAAAATCGATTTAAAAGAAATAAATACTCTTAAACTTTTAAAATACTATAAAAAATATAAAGAATAATTTTTTTTTGCGAAATAATAAAAAATATTTTTAAATTGGTAATAGTTTTGTTGCACATTACCACTAAATATAAAAACAAAATAGTAACATGTCTTTTGTTCATGTGTTTCAGTTTTGAGGTTGTAGGTTATGGATGTGCGACGTGTGTAGGAAACACAGCACCTTTACCTGAAAGTGTGGTGGACGCCGTCAAACAGGTGACACGGTTTAATCCATACACTTTCTCTCTCTCTCTCTCTATCCATTCCTTATCTGCTGTATATTAATCTTGTCTGCTCGTTTTCAGGGTGATTTAGTGGCGTGTGGCGTTCTGTCCGGAAACAGGCATTTAGAGGGACGCCTCTGCGACTGCGTGCGGGCCAATTATTTGGCCTCCCCTCCGCTAGTAGTCGCATACGCCATCGCAGGCACTGTCAGTATAAACCTGGAGACGGAGCCGCTGGGAGTGAACGCAGATGGCAAAGACGTGTTTCTGTGTGATATCTGGCCGACCAAAGAGGAAGTGAACCACATAGAGGAGAACATCGTCATCGCCTCCATGTTCACCGAGCTGAGGAGCCGGATGGAGGTGAGCAGAGTTTCATTGCACGTATTAAACAGGAAAATACTTCAGTGTGATTCAATTTAGAAATCAAATGTTCTAGTTGTGTTTACATTGTCATTTAGCAGACGCTTTTGTCTAAAGGGGTTTACAATTGGGAAGGCATTCAGCGATTCAACAAGGCAATACACACAAGATGTGCTAATTATACGAAGGAACAGTTAGCAGTCAGAGGATTAGGTGCTAGAGTAAGGAAGGTTTTTTGTTTGTTAGTTTGTTTACTTCTATATTATAGAGAAAAGTGTTTCTACAGGTGGTTTGTCAAGCCCACTCACCTGTGTGAGGCACACTCTGAATTGCATAATGTTTTGAAGTTGTCAAAATATGATTTTGGTTAGTTGCTGAGTTGAATGGAAGTGCGAGACATTATATTAAACAGGAGATACATCAGTGTGATTCATTTGATTCACTGAGTCATGATTCATTATGGATCAGATTTTCTAGTTGCGATTAAATTAGTCATTAAGCAGATGCTTTTATCCAAAGCGACATACAATTGAGAAGGAAGATAATTAGCACAAGAAGAGCTAATTATACAAAGGAACTGTTTGTGCTCAGAAAATTAAGGAGAGAAAAGTGTCTCACAGGTGGTTTGTCAACTCCACTCACCTGTATGAGGCACACTCAGAATTGCATAATGCTTTGAAGTTATCAAACTGTTATTTTGATTAAACGCTGAAGTTTTTATCACTATTATCAGCGTTTACTGTATTATTATGCTGCAAAATTGAACATGTATAATAACCCAAAAATAATAAGTGTTTTATGAATATGTTCAGAGTAAATAAATCAAATTGCAAAAGAATGATAAAGTTTCATTAGTAAATGTTAGCTAATGGATTAAGTCAGAAATATCCATAGTTATACTATAATAATATATAGTAATAACATCATTTTGAATTGTTATTAACAAATAAAACTATTACAATTTTAATTAATGTCTTTTTCAGTTATTTACTTGAGTTAAATTAACTGATGTTTAAAGGAGCTTTACTGTACGAACAACAGGTCTATAAATAGTCACCGAATTTTCAATGTCGTGGGGCAGATAAACGTGGATATTCTTATAAGGTGCTCTAAAAGTTTAAATGCTAAGTAATTAATAACTGTATTTTGAAGTGTCCATGATATCAATATTGCGCACGTTCATTATCACGATTTATTGAATATCATATGGCATCTGTCTAATTAGTTTGAATTTTGCGTTTACTCCGGCTAATTTGTGTGATTGTCTGCAGAAAGGAAGTTCGTTCTGGAATAATTTAGAGTCTGCTGAATCTGCACTCTTTCCGTGGGATCCCAAATCCACCTACATACGCTGTCCGTCCTTCTTCAGCAAAATGGTGAGTGTCATGATTTACTTTTGGAGAATATATTAACATTATGATTATAATTTTAGTGCACTTTCGCAATATTTGTTGTTTAAAATATTTCTGTTTGTTTTTTCATTTGTTTAATTTTTTGTAGTTTTATGTATATATTAAATTATTACTTTGTTTTAATGCTTCTGTTTAGCTCAATTGTTTATTTCAGTAATTTTTTGTCATTCATTTTATGCATTGTTTTTATTTAATGTATATTTTTCATCTTTTTGCTTTTTAAAGTGTTTTTTTTTACTTAGTTTTAGTTTAGTTAATCTTATTTCAGCTAGTTGCTAAAGCAGAATTTCCCATTTTTATGTTTTATATGTATATATATTTTTTGGCTTATTTTAAAATGAATCATTCCATTTTATTCTTGATTCAATATTTTTTCCCCCCAACCTTTTGTTCAAAAGCAAACCTCCACAAGCATAATTTTGTTCCTTTTCATATGATTTTGACATTAACACAGCCCATATTTCTTTTTTTAATCTCAGTCTAAAGAGGTGTGCTCTCCTCAGTCCATTGACGGCGCATATCCGCTCCTCTTTCTGGGTGATAAAGTAACAACCGATCACATTTCTCCAGCTGGAAGCATCGCACGAGTCAGTGCTGCCGCCAAATACCTGCAGAGCAAACGGTGAGCGCGTTCACATCACATCATGCTCTGTTTCTTCCCCAAAGTACATCTTTAAACTCGTATTAGACTTGCTGGAAGAGTGTCAGAACTTTGGTTCATTAAAATCATTGATTCATTCATTAAAGTTGATTCTTTTGAACAATTCATTCCAATCGAGACATCGTTCAGTGTTTCTGGAGCTCCTGCATTGCATTTTAGATTATATTTTGTTACTGTGTTGTTAAATATTAATGATAATGATCATTTAAATGGTAAGTTGAGTTTCTTTCTTATTATGTTTGTCTCAGTCTGACCCCTCGTGAGTTCAATTCTTACGGCGCACGCAGAGGAAATGATGCCGTGATGACTCGAGGAACGTTTGCCAGCATAAAGCTTCAAAACCGCCTCATCGGGAAAACCGGACCCAAAACACTGCACATTCCTACAGGACAGACGGTCAGTGGCCAGAGCAAGCCAGACTCAACACAGTTCATTCTAGAGTTACAAAATGAATCATTTACAGTTGTGATGTTGATTCTAAATAGTAGCAGATTTCTTAATTGTTTGACAATCTCTGCTTATTAAACAGATTCAGCCTTTTAGTCTTTTCAACCAGTATTATTATAATTCCAAAACTATTATTTGTTAATACCATTCAAATTGGCACATAATTAGAGGGATTATGGTTTATTGTTGGTTAAAATATTGATGTCTAGCAATCAAAATAAAAGTTTGGAAGCAGCTTGGCACGGTTGTAGGATTACAGTGTTACACTAAAATAAAAAATAAAAATTTGTTTCTGAATAATTGATTAAATTATAATTGATTTTATTTAACCATTTAATTTGTGAAAAATATTTCAATTCTTTGTTTATTTTCCTTCGGCTTGGTCCTTTATTTATCAGGGATTGCCTCAGCTGAATGAACCACCAACTATTCCAGCATATGTTTTACTCAGTTGATGCCCTTCAAGCTACAACGCAGTATTGGGAAGCACCCATACACTCTCACATTCATACACATACTCATACACTATGGCCAATTTCAAGAGTTCACACTTAGCTGATGATTGATAATAAAGCTTGTTTGGCATGCCTGAGAGTGAGCCCTGAGCTCATAAGATCCTCAAGCCTGGGGCTCCCTCCCGTTAGCAGGGCAAGAGGGGAGTTTGAGCTTAGGTAGATCTTGATGAACTCCCCCGACTTATTTCTGGCTAATGACAGATAAGGGATGGCTAAATAGAGATACACGGCTTACTAGGAGTGGACTATGATGCCAATTTAGAATGTTCAATTTACTTAAGTTGCATTTTTTTGGACTGTGGGAGGAAGCCAGGGAACCCAGGGTCAGAACACGCAAGCACGGGGAGAACAAGCAAACTCAGCACAGAAATGTTGACTGGTTCAGTGGTGACTTTGAGCTGTGACATTCTTGCTGTGAGTCAACAGTGCCAACCACTGGGCTGCTGTGTCGCCCAATCTAGAAAGGAGGGGGGACTAGGTTCATGAGTAGCGCATGAGTTTAGACTGTGGGGTAAACCGGAGCACCTGGATCAAACACACCAACACGGGGAGAACATGCAAACTCCACACAGAAATGCCAACTGACCCAACCGGGACTCAAACCAACAACCTTCTTGCTGTGAGGCAACGGTGCTAACCAACTGAGACATCGTGCTGCCCCATATTAAATTATAATTGACTAAATAATTGTAATTATAATATGTTATAATTGATCAAAACAAATTGAATCTCTATTTAAACAAAATATCTGGGTTCTCAGTTTCTCCAGAATTATGCCGCTCTAATTCCCTCGGACTGGAAATTCCGGCCAGGGTTGTATACATATATTAATTTCCTCCTGCTTAGTCTGCTTAGTTAGGAATGAAGGGTCAAGCATGATAGCAATAATTCTTTCCTCTTGATCATTTATATCTAATCTCCCAAGTTAAAGAAATAAGTTAAATTTTGCAATATGGGAATGCTTGGGGCAGGGGTGTTCAAACTCTGTGCTGGAGGGCTGGTGAACTGGAGAGTTTAGCTCCAACCCTAATCAAACACACCTGAACGAGCTAATCAAGCTCTTACTAGATTTACTAGAAACTTCCTGACAGGTGTGTTGAAGCAAGTTGGAGCTAAACTCAGCAGGACACCGACCCCCCAGGGGCCTCCTCCAGGGGTATTTAAAAAAAAACCTTTTATAATGTAAATGTCAAGCTTTTTTTGTAACAAAGAAATGGTTCTTGTTACTGATAAGAATTAGTATTTAATAAATACTGTGGAACTCTTCATGACACTTATTAATTTGTATATCTTTGACAATTATACAGTAAAAATATCTCATCCTGTTATATAACTGTCACAGTTTGATATACAGTTGAAGTCAGAATTATTAGCCCTCTTGAATTATATATTTTCCCAATTTCTGTTTTAATGGATTTTTTTCAACACATTTCTAAACATAATAGTTTTAATAACTCATTTCTAATAACTGATTTATTTTATTTTTACCATGATGACAGTAAATAATATTTTAGATATATTCAAGACACTTCTTTACAGCTTAAAGTGACATTTAAAGGCTTAACTATGGTAATTAGGCAAGTTGGGGTAATTAGGCTAGTTATTGTACAACAGTGGTTTGTTCTGCAGACCATAGAAACCAATATTGCTGAAGGAGGCTAATAATATTGAATAATATGATTATAGAAAAATTTAAAACTGTTTTTATTGTAGACAAAATAAAACAAAAGACTTTCTCCAGAAGAAAAAATATTATAGGAAATAGTTAAACATCATTTGGGAAATATTTAAAAAAGAAAAAAAAATCCCAGGAGAGTGAATAATGTTGACTTTAACTGTGTGTTTTCATACTGCAGCTGGATGTGTTTGAAGCTGCTGAGCGCTATCAAAGAGACGGAGTTCCTCTCATCATCCTGGCTGGAAAGGAGTACGGCTCAGGCAGCTCACGAGACTGGGCTGCCAAAGGACCTTATTTACTGGTAGGAGACGTATAAACCTTGAAATCAAAAAGTATTGAGCTGCGATTCACTCACCACTCAACACACTGACTGTCTTTGTTGTGTTTCTCAGGGCGTGCGTGCGGTGATCGCTGAGAGCTTTGAGAAGATTCATAGGAATCATTTGGTGGGGATGGGAATCGCTCCTCTTCAGTTTTTGCCAGGACAGAATGCAGACTCACTGGAGCTGTGTGGAAAAGAGCGATTCACCATCGACATCCCAGAGGAGCTCACGGCCAGACAGCAGATCACTGTACAGGTAGATGTCCCCCCCAACTGCACAAAACAACAGCATGACTTGTGTAGTCTGATTTATGATCCTTATAAACAGATTCTGTGTTAAACTGATTCACATACAAATGACTGTCATGAGCCATTTCTTTATAGTGAACAATAAACATACAGCATAACCAGTGCACTGTGATTTACAAACAAGTGACTCTTATGAACCAGTTCTTTTAGTATTTTGAATAATGGTGTGTTACAATTTGTGTAACACCATTGTTAACAAATGACTTTTATGAACTTTTTTATTTTTAATGAATCAAAACAAATGACTTTTATAAATCAATTAAATCTTATGAATGTTTTTACTGCATCAGAAACAACACAATTCATGTAGTCTGAGATAGAAATTACTTTTTTTGTAGTCTTTGTACTCATTGTTGTCCAATTTTCAAACAAATGACTCACAAAAACAGGTTCTTTTAGGCGAAACACAAATGTACAGCGCATCCAAATGTAAACCAAACCAAATCAAACAAATGACTCTCATAAACAGGTTCTTTTAGTGAATCAAAAACATAACACACAATCAGTGTAGTGCAAGTCTCAAACAAATGACTCACCTGAACAGGTTCTTTTTAGTGAATCAGAAATTTACAGCACCTCTACTTTTAAACTCTCAAACTAATTGACTCGCATGAACAGATTCTTTTTAGCGAAACATAAATACAGTGCATCCAAATGAAAACCAAATCAAACAACTCTTGTGAACCAGATATTTTAGTGAATCAGAAACAACACAAAACCATTGTAGTCCAAATTTCAAACAAGTGACTCTTATGAACCAGTTCTTTTAGTATTTTAAATAATGGTGTGTTACAATTTGTGTAACACCATTGTTAACAAATGACTTTTATGAACTTTTCATTTTTAATGAATCAAAACAAATGACTTTTATAAATCAATTAAATCTTATGAATGTTTTTACTGCATCAGAAACAACACAATTCATGTTGTCTGAGATACAAATTACACTTACAAATTCCTTTTTTTGTAGTCTTTGTACTCATTGTAGTCCAATTTTCAAACAAATGACTCGCATGAACAGATTCTTTTTAGCGAAACATAAATACAGTGCATCCAAATGAAAACCAAATCAAACAACTCTTGTGAACCAGATATTTAAGTGAATCAGAAACAACACGAAATGTATTGTATTCCCACTCTCAAACTAATGACTTGTATGAACAGGTTCTTTTTAGCAAATCAGAAATATACAGTGCATCTAAATGTAAACCAAATCAAGCAAATGACTCTCATGAACCAGTTCATTTAGTGAATCAGAAACAACACAAAACCATTGTAGTCCAAAACTCAAACAAATGACTCGCATGAACAGGTTCTTTTTAGTGAATCAGAAATTTACAGCACCTTTATTTTCAAACTCTCAAACTAATTGACTCGCATGAACAGGTTCTTTTTAGCGAAACATAAATACAGTGCATCCAAATTAAAACCAACTTAAACAACTCTTTGTGAACAAATTTTTTTAGTGAATCAAAAACATAAGTCTCAAACAAATAACTCACATGAACAGGTTCTTTTTAGTGAAAAAAATATACAGTGCCTTCAATTGTAAACCTAATCAAACGACTCTCATGAAGCAGCTATTTTAGTGAATCAGAAACAACACAAAACCATTGTAGTCCAAATCTCAAACAAATGACTCACATGAACAGGTTCTTTTTAGTGAATCAGCAATATATGGTGCTTCCAAATGTAAACTAAATCAAACAAATGACTCACTTGAACAGGTTCTTTTTAGTGAATCAAAATATATGGTGCCTCCAAATGTAAACCAAATCAAACAAATGACTCACTTGAACAGGTTCTTTTTGTTGAATCAGTTATATATGGTGCTTCCAAATGTAAACCAAATCAAACAAATGGCTCACTTGAACAGGTTCTTTTTAGTGAATCAGAAATATACGGTGCTTCCAAATCAAGTGTGCCGCAAGCCTGCGTTTGAGTGAAGGTTTCGGCCGTTAGATCGCCCCCTGGGGGCTGGCTGCAGTACAAGTCATAAAGCCCGCCTCCTCCGTGTTAATGAAGGAGACTTGAGCCCAAATAAAAAAAAATATTACACTTGCAATAAAATGTCCCGAAAGATAGTTCTGGTCGATTAAGGCACTGGTTATTGTGCTGAAATAGGTGCAGATCTTCATTTTTGTAAACAGTTTGTTTTTAGCAGTAATTTAATGCTGGGCGTGTCATCGTGATTGACAGCTGTGATTGACAGTTTCTCAAAGCGCGGCGTCTGCGCTTCGGCAGGAGACTGAAGTAGACTGAAATGTTATTATTCGATTTCTGTGTTATTTTACCATGACAAAATGAGTTCAGCAGTAAACTATAGTAAACTATATATATATTTCTGACATACATGATCCTGGTGGAACACTGTTTATTCGCTAAGTTCAGGGCTTTTTTCGGGCTTTATTAGTTTGCTGATACACGCCTAACCACCCAGATAGCAAAACACAGTTCCGGCTAGATTCTCGCCTGCCGGAGACTTATCTCTTAGAGCTCAGACTGACTAACGTTACCTCTGCTGGACCTACTCCGGATGCCTGGACTCACTACCCAATTCCAGCCCGAGTCAATCGAGCCAGATGCGGCGGCCGAGCGAGCAGGCGCTGCCGCATGCGAGCCGGAATCAGCCCGCGACGCCGCGAGTAAGTTATGCGCTGCGGCCTGGAGCTGGCGCGATTGAATATATAAAACCCTCATATTTGTTAACGTTATTACATCCATTTGTGTTGATATGACAGCAAACGCATGCTGAGAAGTTCGGGGGGCGTAGTTGATTTTACATAAAGCGTTTGATTGGAAGCTCGACTCCGCTCATTTTCGCGGCTCCTCCTCTGGCTCCATCAGACAATCCTTCTGCGCATGTCTGGCTCCAATTTTAGCAGTCTTTTGCGACAGTTTGTGCCCGTCAAGCAGGCGTTTTGCCCTCAAGGCGTTCAATGGGAAAAAGGGCTGTCGCGTCGTCCATATTTTTTACAGTCATTGTTCCAAATGTAAACCAAATCAAACAAATGACTCACTTGAACAGGTTCTTTTTAGTGAATCAAAAATATACTGGGTCACCAAATGTAAACTAAATCAAACAAACGACTCTCCTGAGCCAGTTCTTTTAGCGAATCAGAACCATAATACAGTTGTTGTAGTCCAGTTCTCAAACAAATGACTCGCATGAACAGGTTCTTTTTAGCTAATTAGAAATGTACAGTGGATCCAAATGTAAACCAAATCGGACAACTCTTGTAAACCAATTCTTTTAGTGAATCAAAAACAAAACAATCATAGGAGGTCAAGTCTCAGACTAATGACTCACAGGAACGATTCTTTTTAATGATTTAAAACGTGCAGCATCTCCACAAATGACTCTTATGAACTGATTCTGTTTTTTTTCTCCAGACAAGCACTGGGAAGAGTTTCATGGTCACGGCTCTCTTCGAGAACGACATGGATGTGGAGTTTTTCCGACACGGAGGCATCCTGAAGTACGTGGCTCGCTCTCTGCTGCCGTAAAGCATAATCATATGGACCTCTGAACACCACAGCGCCACCTAGAGGCTTTCAAGAGGCCTTAAAAACTGAACGCTGTGCCTCTCGTTTGCCCAATCCTCCAGAGGATGTCATTATTTTGCACTTAAAGACAACAAATGTCCGACGTTTCTCTCCAAATGATCCTCTCCACACTCAGACGGCTGGTTTTAGGGTCTGGGTGTGGAGATTGAGTTTGGGAGGTTTGATTTGGGCATTTTGTATTGCAGTGCCTGCGACGCGTCAAAAAAACTGTTCTGAGCTTTTCCGGTGCAAAGAACGTAGTCGACGGAGGCTCCGCTCTTCCTTCATGGTGCTGATTTGATGAAGCATTCAAAGCTTTTTCTGCTCTGGTTTGTGTATGAACGTCCACATGTTGCCGTCACGGTGAAAAATAAATCAAAAACGCGCACTCTTAGTTCAATCCGATCCTGTAGAATATCAGTTTATTTATTATGATCGTCCATTTCATGTCTTCTCCTATTAGGCACGTGACTGAAGAAGTAAAGGAAGTCGCATGTTTAACATCCGACGGAGACCGAGATGTGTTTTCATCTCGACACATCATGTTAAATATGAGCAAATCACTGAGGTGAACGATGGCTGGCTGTGATACTTTCGCTGTGCTGTTTGCCTTGTTCAGCTTCAGTCTTTGTGTTTCTGTATGTGAAGATCATATTCAGCTCCTCGGCACAGGGGTGAAAGATGCAGTAGGTAAATAAAACTTTGTTTTCTTGGATTATGCTGTTATTGTAAATAATTTTTAATAAATGACGAGATCAGCATGTTGAGTTGGTCTGTTTTTATTTTATTTTATTTATAATGCTAAAGGCTGTCACTCTGTATCTTAAATAACCTAATTTAATCCCTGAATTTGGGAAATCATTTAAAAGTTTTCATTTCCGTTACATTTTAAGAATCAATTTTGGATTTAGAATATATTTGAGGTGTCTAAAATGTGTACAGTCATGGCCAAAAGTTTTAGGAATTATATAAATCTTGGAATTTGGAAAAGTTGCTGCTTACGTTTTTATGATAGCAATTTGCATATACTCCAGGATGTTGAAGAGTGATCAGATGAATTGCCTTCCTTCTTTGCCATGAAAATTAACTGAATCCTGATTAACACTTTCCACTGCATTTCCTTGCTGTCATTAAAGGACCTGCTGAGACCATTTCAGTAATCGTCTTGTTAAGTCAGGTGAGAATGTTGACAAGCACAAGTCTGGAGATCATTATGTTAGGCTGATTTGGTTAGGCTGCGGTCACACTAGAGTTTGTGTGCGAAATTCTGTCGTACGGCTCTGCGAAAAGGGGCGGGGTTAAACAAGATGATTAGACATTTAAAAAGCGAGCGATTGACGAGATGTCATGTTTTGATCCTCGATTGGTCTCAAGCAGTCAAGTGATGTGATTTCGCAGGTCAGAGTTCACCGAGCTTGCACCGCAGCAACCTGCGAAACTTGACGCATGACCCTGCATTTCCGGTCTGACACATTCGGGTGCGTATAAATGGCAGTCTATAGAAAGAAAAGCCCAGTGTGACCGCAGCTTTAGAATGGCAGATTTGACTTGTTAAAAGGAGGGTGATGCTTGAAATCATTGTTCTTCCATTGCAGGGGTGTCCAAACTCAGTTCTGGTGGGCCGGTGTACTTCATATTTCAGTTCCAACCCAATTAAATACACCAGAACTAGCTAACAAGCTCTTACTAGGTATACTAGGAACATTCAAGGAGGTGTGTTGAAGGAAGTTGGAACTAAACTATGCAGGACACCGGCCTTCTAGTACTGAGTTTGGATACCCCTGTTCCATTGTTAACCATTAAACCTGCAAAGGAAAGCGTGCAGCTGTCATTGCATAAAAATGGCTTCACAGGCAAGGATATTGTGGCTACTAAGATTGCACCTAAAGGGATCACCAAACTTGCTCCCGGGCCTGGTTTTTTAAAAGTAATCCACTAGGATTTTGGATAAGGGATTGGATCAAATCTTCAAAATGGGTTTTTCAAAAGAAAAAACGGATTACGTAATCGGATTAGATCACGTAATGCAAACTTGGTTTTGATCCGGATTAAACCTTTACTTTGGGTTTTTCAGACCTTTTTTTGTAGGTTCTGGATCACTTTGATCCAAAAAACCTGGATTAAACTGATCCCATCAGAAGGGTGGATTTAGCGTGGATTTCATGCCCAAAATGTAATGAAAACTTAAATGTATTAAATAATACTATTTTTGGATCATGCAGTATCTTACGAGATATACTATTTATTCATAAGGTTTTCATTTTATTTGTTCATCTGTCAGGCTATAGTGAGTATAGGCTTTAATGTATTCAGCCTTTCAGTATAGGCCTACAGCAAAGTAGAAAGAGTTTGGCCTCATAAAATAATCCCCCAAACAGCTGTCAAAACTGACCAAAAACCATCAATTTTATTCCGTCTCTAATTGATATATATATTCATCACACAATGGAAAATATTTTTCTTTTTAGAATATATATTAGTGATGCATGCAATGATTACAGAATAACAAACAAACAGAAAAATCGCAAAGAATGGCAATGACTGATTTTTGAAATCACTTTCAACAATTGCAAAAAGAGACTGAAAGGGCAGAAGCACAGCTTCATCTGGCAGAGAACAACTGACTCTAAACTAAACTGCAGCAAACCAAGGCCAATGACTTGAGATTCGCCTCCTAAAGGCTACGCTCAGACAAGCTGGCCTCTCCACATCAGATGAAGAAGTCTGAAATTATTGTGGAGTTTTTGAAATTAAGTCTTTTTTTTATTTACATTTATGTTTGAAACTTATTATAAATATCCTCAATGTACAGTGTTGTAGGTCTCAGATGAGTGGACTGCTGAAAGAGGATGGGGTGGGGTTTTTCTTGTTTTTTATTATTTATTATTATTTTAATAATTATTAAATTTTCATAGTTTTCATTTCAAATAAAAATAAAGTTATATTGGCCCCACGCTGGCTATTCTACTTGTTGCTCTTTACATATCTATAGTTCTACATTGTGATGTCCTATGCTGTTTGAGCACTGGTAATCCAGATTTAGTGATCCTGAAAAGTTCCTATCCGGATCAGATTGATCCAATCCGATGTTGCTTTGAAAAACTGGCTCAAAAAGTAAGCTGGATTACATGATCACGGATCGCAAAAACAGGATTACTAAATCTGGATCAATTTTATCCGGATTAAACCTTTTGAAAAACCGGGCCCTGGAGGTCTGGTGTCCTGCAGATTTTAGCTCCAACCCTAATCAAAAACACCTGAACAAGCTAATCAAGGTCTTACTTGGTTTACTTGAAACACTCAGGCTGGTGTGTTGAGGCAAGTTGGAGCTAAACCCTGCAGGGCACCAGAACGCCAGGAACGAGATTGGTGACCCTTCATAGATAGGATCATCAGGAACTTAAAGAAAAGAGGTTCAATTCTTGTTAAGAAGGCTTAAGGGCGTCCAAGAGCGTCCAGCAAGCGCCAGGATCGTCTCCTAAAGAGGATTCAGCTGTGGGATCGGAGTGCCAGCAGTGCAGAACTTGCTCAGAAATGGCAGCAGGCAGGTGTGAGCGCATCTGCAAGCACAGTGAGGTGAAGACTTTTGGAAGATGACCTGGTGTCTAGAAGGGCAGCAAAGAAGCCAGCATCAGAAAAAAAACGTCAGGGACAGATTGATCTTCTGCAAAAAGTTTGGCGAATGGACTGCTGAGGACTGGGACAAAGTCATATTCTCCGATGAAGCCCCTTTACGATTGTTTGGGGCATCTGGAAAAAGGCTTGTCCGGAATAGAAAAGGTAAGCGCTACCATCAGTCCTGTGTCATGCCAACAGTAAAGCATCCTGAGACCATTCATGTGTGTGGTTACTTTTCTTCCAAGGGAGTGGGCTCACTCAGAATTTTGCCCAAAAACAGCAATAAAGAATTGTACCAAAACACCATCCACTAGCAACTTATTCCAACAATCCAACAACAGTTTGGTGAAGAACAATGCATTTTCCAGCATGATGGAGCACCGTGCCATAAGGCAAAAGTGATATCTAAGTGGCTCGGGGACCAAAACGTTGAAATTTTAGGTTCACGGCCTGGAAACTCCCCAGATCACAATATCATTGAGATCTTGTTGTCAATCCTCAAGAGGCGGGTGGACAAACAAAAATCCACTAATTTTAACAAACTCCAAGAAGTGATTATGAAAGAATGGGCTGCCATCAGTCAGGATTTGGCCCAGAATTTGATTGAGAGCATGCCCAGTTGAATTGCAGAGGTCCTGAGAAAAAAGGGCCAACACTACAAATACTGACTCTTTGCATAAATGTCATGTAATTGTCGATAAAAGCCTTTGAAACGCAAGAAGTGCTTGTAATTATATTTCATTACATCACAGAAACAACTGAAACAAAGATCTAAAAGCAGTTTAGCAGCAAACATGAAAACTAATATTTGTATCATTTTCAAAACTTTGGCCACAACTGTATGCGGGTTGAATTATAAATATTAAGCATTTAATTCTGAAATTATTTTAAATGTATTGTCAATCTTGGTTAGTGTATAAGTTTAAAAATGTTGTGATAAAATACATGACAATGCACCTTCCCTTACACTAGGGGCGATGTAAAGCTGAGGAAGTTGTTTCTGCATGATGTAGAACATTTTCAAGCTAGCTCACCCACTCTTACACATTAAAAGCGCATGAAAGCAGGCAGTTGTGAGAGATTTTTCTAATTAGTCTCCTTTGGTCTGGTAAACTTAAACAATAAAAGCTGGTAAAGGCTCAATTTTAAAACAGTTTTCATATTTCACTAATAGATTTGTATACTTAGGATGTCTACAAGTAGATATTCATATATCAATTCAATTCATCATAATTTCTGTAGCACTTTCACAATGTAGATTGTCAAAGCAGCTTAACATAGAAGTTCTGGTAAATTGAAACTGTGTCGGTCCAGTTGAAGATCAGATTAGTTCAGTTCATTTATTTTCTTTTTTGACATAATCCCTTTATTAATCTGAGGTTGCCACAGCGGAATGAATCATCAACTGATCCAGCACATGTTTACACAGCGGATGCCCTTCCAGCTGCAACCCATCACTGGGAAACACACATACACTATGGACAATTATAGCTTACCTAATTCACCTAATTAGATTACCTGATTCATGTCTTTGGACTGTGGGGAAACTAGAGCACCTGGAGGAAACCCACGCGAACGCTAAGGGAACGTGCAAACTCCACACAGAAATGCCAACTTCGGATCAGTGACCTTCTTGCTGTGAGGCGACAGCACTACCTGCTGTCACTGTGTCACCTAGTTCAGTGTGGTTTCATTTTCACTGCTGAAAGTCCAAACACTGAAGAGCAAATCCATCGATGCACAGCTCCACAAGTCCTAAACCAAGCAAGCCAGTGGCGAGGAGCAAACTTCACCAATCAACGAAAGTGAAGGAAAAAAAATCGAGAAAAATCAGGCTCAGTTGGGCACAACCATTTCTCCTCTGGCCAAAACCTCCTGTGTGGAGCTTCAGTCTAGGCGTGGAGGCTCATCGTGGAGAAGCTGCAGGTGTGAGTAGGTCACCAGAGGGTGTTCAGGCTGGCTTACGGGATCAGTGTGAAGACTCGTCTTTCACTGGGATCTTTCAGGAATCAGTCTCATGCTCTCTATTCCTCAATGGCCACCACAGCATCAGCTCAGGATACGGCCTGGTCCAGGATTATGGATGCCTTGGCATCATCTCTTTACAGTTCTTGGATCATATCAATGGTGCTGCACAATCTCTAGAGCCCTCTGGATGAGTATCCCCAGGTGGAAAAAGAGAATAACACATCACAGAAATTAACTTCCTCTTATCAGAGCGTGATTTTCGAAAACGTACATCATGGGTCTTACACCTGATTCCTGGAGGGCCGCCGCTCTGCACAGTTTTGTTCCAACTCTAATTAAACTAATCAAGGTGTTTAAGGCTACTAGACTATTAAGCAGGTGTGAGTTGGAGATGGTGGAAGCTAAACTATGCAGAGCTGCAGCCCTCCAGGAATTGAGTTTGAGACCATTGAAGTACACAATTTTTAACCTTCATTTTCAAACATTTTTACACTGATTAGAATATTGCCGTTTCAATAAAAACGCTATAACGTTTAACAACAAATTGATATACATAAAAGGCATTTTATATTTGCGAGTTTTAGAATTCGTAGTCCCATGAAATTAAAATATGAGATTACATCAAATATTGAATTACAAAAAAGCACTTCATGGGACCTTTAATGTTAAAATATGTTTTGAAAAAAGTAAAATTAATGCTGTAACTGATATTCCATGTAGAAACCCCAATAAAAGAAAATTGAAATAATAAATAAATAAATGATAGTCAAGCCAATCTGCTAGCGCATCCGCTACTCTTAAAAAAACTGAGCCAATCAGATGGCTGAACGTAAGACACGTGACTCATCCTGGAAGTGAACCCAGAGTGGACGCGCTTCTCGCCGCAGTGAATTTCTTCAGCGGAGTCGGAGCCGCAACAGTGAACAGGCATTGCTATCCCAGGCTTTAGGTATGAAAATTCTAATATTCTACAATTTTTTACATTCTTCACATCATGTTTATGATAATCCCAAACATTTTATGCGTGTAAGAGACGCTGAGCCGGTGTAAGGTGAATTAAACGAAGGCTAATTTTAAATGATATGAAAAGTTGCTGCTTCATGCTGTTATGCAGCTGCTAATGCTAAAGCTAAACACATTCATACAGGAGAAACTGATAGAAGCGCTACAGTTCACCTTTATATTCCAGCACATTTAATATTAAAGTAGTTTTTATAGGTATTTTAATGTATTCGTTATGCTTCATTTGTGTTTGTGTGGAATTTTGCTATTTTCAGCTACTTTCTGTTTCATTTTGTTGCTCAATGAGTGTTTAAGCGCCTTAGATAGTGACAGCAGCACAACAAATATTTTTAACTGAAATAAACTGATATATTTATTAATTATAATGTGTTTTAACTATTAATGTTGAGCATATTTTTCTTGTTTTGCACTATATGTTTTATGTATTCATATATGTATTGACAGCAACACAAATACATTACTGATTAATTTACTAATTTTGTAATCTGTTTGCAGGATTTATTTTATTTAGGGCACTATGGTAAGTAACAATTTATTTCTTAATTTTTAATGCGTTTTATTGATTAACAACATTCATAATCATAATTTTTGCTTTATTTTTACAGTCTCGGAGATATGATTCAAGAACAACCATCTTTTCCCCAGAGGGTGAGGGTCTTTATAGACTGTTTGTTTAAATTATTGTGCGTTTTATTGTTCTGAATGTTGATTATTATTGTTTTAATTATGTTTTGCAGGGCGTCTGTATCAGGTAGAATATGCCATGGAGGCCATCGGGCACGCTGGCACCTGTCTGGGCATCTTGGCCAATGACGGTGTGCTGCTGGCGGCGGAGCGAAGGAACATCCACAAACTGCTGGACGAGGTTTTCTTCTCCGAGAAGATTTACAAACTCAACGAGTGAGTCTGGGTTTTTTTTTTTTTCATATGAGATTTTGAGCATTTGTTTGACTTGAGTATCTTTTACATTGTTAAATGAACACAAATAACCTCCTAGCATTTGAATTTCTTAGTAATAGTTTTGTAAATGAAGATAAATTAATAAAATGTATTATTATTTCTTGTATTTGTCGGAATAGCTTTGAAATTAAAGGCGTAGATTTATTTGTTTATTTATTTATTTATTTATTTGTAAACTGATTTATTTATTATTATTATTATTATTATTTTAATCCAAAGCCACTTGATTACAAATGTGGAAGGCATTGTGATCATAAAGAGGCAATACACATAAGAAGTGCTACTAATACAAAGATTCTGACATGGTTAGGAAAATAAAAGCTAGTTTTTTTGTGTGTTTGGGTATTTTTTTGTAAATCTTTTTGGCCTAGTTTTAGGATATAAGCTTGAAATTTATTTCAGTTTGTTTTTAAGTTATTTTAATATGTTTTTGGTTAGTTTTAGCTTCTTTTTTTGTCATTTTGCAACATGCACTTGTCATTTTTATTTTTTTATCTTGGGTCTAGTATTTAAAATGTGCTTTAGTTTGTTACCTTTTTAAACTTTTTTTTTTAACCTTTGAGACTGAAATTTTATCTGTGTTAGTCAGTAGTTTTTTCTTATATCTATGCGTTTAAGTATTAGCAATTTTTACTACTTGAACTTTTCGATTTTATTCAAATAGTTATCAATTCTAATTTGACCTTGTTTTTAGTTCAATTTTGGTTTATTTCTATTTCTGTGTATGGTCATTGTTAGGTTTTGGTAAAATGTAATGCTTTTTCAGTTAGCTATAAAAGCTTATTTTTAGTTTGCTTTAAAGTTTTCATCAAACATTTATGTCATTTCAGCTTTACTTGAAATGTTTTTAGTCATAAAGTAAGGCATAATGTACATGTAGCCCGTTGTTCTAGCAGAATAAAGCCTGACAGGTTTTTCAGCAGCTGTTGCATAAGACTGAATTGATTAATTTTGTGTAAAGAACTGTCTAGATGTGCATTATCCCACTTGTTTCATGACTTCCTGCCACAAAACTGAACTAAATCAGACATAAAACACTGATCTGAGTTGTAATAATTTACTAAGTCTTTAGTTAGACGTAAAGCATGTAGAAATAAAAACATCTGAATGCAGCCTGTGCTCATCATCCAGGCACAAGATGGCGACAAAAAAGCATGTAAAAATTTAGGTTGTAATGGCTATAGTTGTGTATAAGTCCTATATTTTATCTTTAATGGGAATAACAAAAAATCGATTAAAAGTAAAAAATTGCTTTCAATGTATAATCTCGTATATATTTCCCGCTGGTTTGTGTCTTATTATATATTTTTTTTACTTTTTTTTTTCTTTGTTTAAAATGTAATGTGCATAATGTACCACCATTTCTGTATTTTTTCTGATGTTGTAAGTTTCAATTCAAAGTTGCTGCAATCTTTATTGTTAACTGGTTTTCGAAATCAATTAAAAAAAACTGATTATAAGATAGAGGTGTGAACCTACACTGGTCTCTTGGTTCAGTTACGATTATCATGCCATCGATTCGGTTTAATTCGATATCACGGTGCATTGACAATGCTTTCCATACACAGTATTAGATTTTCAGCACAGTACAGCAATTCTTGGATTAAAATGTATGAATATATTTATATTTACCATTTGTAATACAATTTTGTCCTTTAATACAAACAGTCAGATATATAAACTGTACCTTTAAACAACTCAAGCATTTATAGCAAATAAACAAATACAAATATCCAGCTCGCTTTCTGAGCCTTGTCTAGCAAGTTCTGTCGTACAGCCCTTTGATTGGTCACGTACTCAACAGAAAGGGCTGCGATTGGCTCTAACACGCTGGCGCACTTCACAGATGAGTGACCTTAGCTATGTTTTCATCCACATATTTTTATGCGCATTTTGCATATGCGCATAGGAAAACCGGTTGATGGTGTTCAATCAAAACTTTCATTTAAATATAGTACCTTGTTTCTTTTAATATGGTAACTGTATTTTTTTTTTGCATTTTTAGTTTTTTTTGTTTAAAGTATAGGGAGATTGTTAACATGTTGTTATCTCTACTTTGTTGACCTCAAAGAAGGTTATCCGGGTTACAAATGAGAGAGCGCGCAGGGGCGGGGTTTTGTGTGGTGAATGTTTATTGAAGATGTCTCGTATGTGTGCGAGGAGGGAATTAACGAAATAAAGTATGCTTATTAAATAAACGTCGTGTTTTTTCAACTTTACAGATGGAAACACCATGATGCGTATACATTTTGAAAATGCGCATTTAAAACTTGTGCGAATAACTTGAGTAGGAGAAAACCTACGATGGAAACACTTTTACCTCACAAATTTCAGTATGCGCATTAAAAAAGGTCATGTGATTTTGTTATAAGAGATCATGTGATGATGAAAATGTGCGTAAATGGACAAACCAGCAAGCTGAGCACACTGTAAACCATCTGAAATGTTGTTTTGGTCATTCTAAAACGCCTTACTGTTTAAGTGTTACTGTCACTCCAGAATTATTACTGGACCTCCAGAATCCAGAGCATCTGTGCTCCGCGTCCAGACTGCCTTGCGCGTTCACTGCATGTCAGGATTGCCTTCTGAGGCGCAAGTCATTTATTAGATGAAGAAAAGATTGATGCAGCTTCTCCTACTGCAGCAAATGCAGTTTTTATTGTTGATATTTGGCGCCAGTTAATCAGGAAGTGACGATTTTGTTCGCTTTGACTCGTTAAATGGAAACGCTGCTTTATTCGCACGTCTTTTATGCGATAATCCAGTTTTGCGCTTTAAGCTCATTCCCATTTTTAGATGGAAACATAGCTAGTGATAAACTGCAGCGGCGATCACAGCTAATCCATGATCGACACGGAGAAAACTCTGCATACACACGCTCGTGTCGGTATCCAGAAGTAAAGCTGTAACAGCCGAGAGGAGAGGAAAAGTCACGCCAGCAAGAGAGAAAGAAATGGAGTTTACTTTCATTCCCTCATTCGCAGTAAAATAGGGGATTCTGCTGAAAGTGTCAAGTGTGAAAGTGTGTTTCGAAGTACCCGCATGAGCCCAGATGTTATTAATTTCAGCGGTTGTTATCTGGGAAAATCATACCTTGGAATGTCACAATTGACCAATCAGAATCAAGTATTCCAGACAACCATGTAATCATTTCCTGTAACTCACTGCTGTGTGTTGATTGTGTGATGCAGAGACATGGCCTGCAGTGTCGCAGGAATCACATCAGATGCAAACGTCCTCACGAACGAGCTGAGACTCATCGCACAGAGGTCAGTCAAAAATCACCAAAACACACGACTTTAAAGAAACATTCTTTTTTTTTTTAATAATGCTCATTTTACAGCTCCCATAGAGTTAAACAGTTGGGTTTTAGCATTTTTAGCTTAGCATAGATCAACGATGCACCTTCTGCAGTCATTATGGTTGCTTTGTGGTCTGGTCAGATTGGGACGCAGACCAGAAAAAAAGGAGAAGTTTAAAAGAGAGACCCGAATGTCATTGTTTGGTGCCCTACAATCAAATCACTCTTATTGTCACATCATCTGCAGCACGTCTGCTGTGATGAGTGAAAAGCTTAGGTGCTGGCTTCAGATACAAAAACATACAACAGCATACTCCTAAAACAACAGGACAATGTAAAATTGGCAGTGTTGACAGCGATATGTACAATGAATAGGTGTACACATAGTTGTAGGCAGTACTGTTTTAAGTAAGGGTTGGTTTAAGTGCACTGCATGCTACATATTGATTGTGTAGTGAGGGGTATGGAAGAGTCTGTGTGGGGTGTGTTAAGTGTCCATCAGCCTGATAGTCTGTGGGAAGAAGCTTTCCTTCAGTCGGCTGGTGCATGACCGGATGCTGTGGAACCGTCTGCCTGAGGTTAGCGGAGAGAAAAGTCTATGGCTTGGGTGGCTGGAGTCGCTGATGATTCTCTTGGCTTTCCTCATGCACCGCCTGGTGTAGATGTCCTGGAGGGAGGGAAGCTCACTTCCTACTACGCGTCCAGCAGTTCGCACAATCCTATGTAGGCCTTTGCGTTTGCTGCTGCTGCTGTTTCCATACCCAAGAACACCCAAGAACAACAGATGTGGGTGTCAGATTGGACCTGCCGACCGTTCCCAGTAACGCAGACCTTACTGTAGTTGATATACTGGTGAATATTACATTATCCATTCAGCAATATTATATATATTAGGGCTGCTTAAAACATTAACATTGCAATGTGTTTATCCACAATATGGTCAGTTTTGAGTCAAGTTTCTTATTTGCAGGTGTATTAAAAGTGCCTGAGAATAGTCCCGAACTAGGTAATATCATTGCAGCTATGGTAAAGCAACAAGTTCCTTGATTATTACGCCAGAATGAGAGTATAGTTACTATAGCCATATCAGCCTAGAAGATAGCAACTTTTGTTAGTCTTAGTACATGATGTAACTACAGAAGAGTCAAACTTTTAAATGGGAAAACTATCACTCTTTGGCCATTTTTGAGTGAATGCTAACGGTCTAATCTGATTCAATAACTTATGCTAAGCTAAGCTAAACATGCTCCTGCCAGACCTGGGGAGTGGCTGAATGGATTCAAAAATGGTAAAACTGAACTGTTTAACTATAGGAGTGTAGTAAAATGAGCATATATCCAAAGAAAGTGGAGTGTTCCTTTAAATGATCTTGCTTTAATAAATGAGAGTGAATATATGAACATTTGTAGAGTCATAAATGTGCAATGTTCAGGTACCTGCTGCAGTATCAGGAGCCCATTCCCTGTGAGCAGCTGGTGACGGCTCTGTGTGACATTAAACAGGCCTACACGCAGTTTGGAGGTGCAGCAGTCAGCATTTTTACATTATTAATAATTTCTGGCATGATGAGTTCACTTGTCTATGTGCAGTCGAATGTAAAACGTGTGTGTTTTGTCAGGTAAGAGGCCTTTCGGTGTGTCTCTGCTGTATATGGGATGGGACAAACACTACGGTTTCCAGCTCTATCAGAGCGACCCCAGCGGAAACTACGGAGGCTGGAAAGCCACGTGCATCGGCAACAACAGCGCAGTGAGTGAACCCTTTCTGTAAATGTTCTTTGAACCCGCTTAAATGATCTAAGATGATTCGGCAGATCCTGGATCTTTTAATCTTGATAACTGATCTCTGGCTAATTTAGTTCTTCAAACGAGTTCGTGAATTACTTTAAAATGTCTGGATGAACTGATATGAGATCGCTGCCTGTGTTGTGAAGGACAGAGCTATCGATCTTCGAAATCTTAATCAGCAATGCAACAATTGGCTGACAGCACAGCTACGTAATGACATCATCTGATTAATATTCAATTATCCATGCAAGTGAAATTATACAAATATTTGCAGTTAATGGTTTGTTAAATATGATGCGCAATAACTTTACACCTTTGTTGTGGGCTGCAGACTTTACAGTTTCATGTGTCAAGTATTTAGCAGTTTTAGTTTTACATTTAGAGTGTATTTTCTTTATTATAGTAGCCTAGGCCTATTCAAGTTTTTAATGGGTGTAAGGAATAACTAGCTGTTTCAATTAATTTTGCATCAGAAAAGCATTTAGATATTGGTAAAGGTGTCTGCAACTTTTGCGACGCATTTAATCCCAACAGATGAGCTGTTAAACGTGTGCATGACTGCATAGATTATTCCTTTACAAAACAGTCGAATATTGTACTTGTCTAGTATCATACACAGATTGTACTAAAGCTGGGCGGTACCTTAAAATAGTGCGCTTTGTATCTAAAAAGTCCCTATTAAAACATTTTCTTATTGAATCTCTTGGGAAGAACCACCCCATGTACTTTTATTTTGGAGTGCAGATTGCATAAGTTTTATATATTAATATTTTTATTATAACTTATAAACTTCAACTACACATGTATATTTTTTATTTCTATCTATTTTACTATTTTCCCAAGTGCATTTAACTAGAACTGTAAGAAAATAAGAGCATTTAGCACATACTTTCAGTATAACCTTTGCTTGAAATGACCTGATCTCATCCTGTTTATATGAAATAAGCAGGTTTGAGCTACCAGACCTGTTGCTATGACAACAACTCTCAGATGAGTTTTGAAGAACGAAACGATCCTGGATCATGTCAAATCCTAAATGACCAAATCCAGCTAATTGAGTATTCCACGTACGAAGAACAGACCCCTGTTTGAGCTAATGATTCTTTTTAAGTTTTGGTGGGTTTTGCCCCTTGTTTTTTATTTATTTATTTATGTTTTATACATGTTCCTACTTTGTGTGCATGTTTTTAAGTTTGAATAACTTTTAAGCATTTTGGTTAGATATAATTGTTAGTTTTATTTTTTTTTATATTATTCAATATGCTTTTCAGTTTCTTTTATGTAATTTTTGTATTTTTTGTTGATATATATATATATATATATATATATATATATATATATATATATATATATATATATATACATACATTTTTTGTCCTTTTAGTATTTAATTGAGTTACTTGTCAATGTAAATAATTTTTATTTGAATTTATTTATACTTAAATTATTTATTTTTCTAATTTTTGTACTTGTAAAAGGATAATGCAATTAGTTGTTAAGGTATATTAAATATAATTTAGTAATTAATGTGCTCATGGGATTTTTTAATTTTTTTTTAAATGTACGTTTATCTTTATTTTAGTATTTTAGTAATATTTGTATGCACGATCATTCCAGGTTATTGTCGGCTAGTTTTATCTGGTATTTTCGTTTTAAGTTTTAGTGTTTCTTTTTTTTTTTTTTTGCTTGATCTTTTCTTTTTACTTTTAGTAACTTCAAGCATTTTAGTTGGGTATGAATGTTCATTTTATTCTTTGTTATTTAAATGTGTTTACATTCAATTTCTGTTTTAAATATTTTTTGTATTTTTTATATTTATTTTTTACTTTATATAATTTTTTTGTCATTTTTGAACCTAATTATTTGAGTAATTTTTATATCTATTTTTTATGCTTATTTATTTTTATGAATAAAATATTTTTTGTAGTTTTTCAATTTTTACTGTTACTTTATATAATTTATTTTGTAATTTTATTTCTTAATTTGGATTATTTAGTCTTGAATTTACATATTTATTTATTGTTTTATTTCTATTTGTTTTAGGACATCACAGTTAGTTGTCAGGGTTTATTTTATTTACATTTTAAGATTTAGTTATTTATGTGCTTATGGATTTTTTTTATCTTTATTGTAATATTTTAGTCATTTTTGTATGCACACTCATTTCAGTTAGTTATCAAGGTTTATTTCAAGTAAATGCAATTTTAATTGTGTTTTTGGGATTTGTTTTTTTCAATTTCAAAGACAGTCATAAGTGTCAATTTATGGTTTTCATTTATATCCACGCAGGTTGCTTCAGTTCTTTTTGCCTTTTTATGAAATTAACAAGACATCGCCACTACGTTTGAATTCTCATTTGTTTAAAGCTATGCTGCTGAAATATCTTCTGTAATAATGTCATGATTCAACCAGTAGATGGCGACAACAGACCTGCCCTAAATCCACCATTTCTGCTGTCACCTAAAGAACAAATGCTGTCAAAACACTTCAGAGACTGAATGAGTCTGTGTGTGTTTGTGTGTGTGTTCAGGCTGCTGTGTCAATGCTGAAGCAGGACTATAAAGAGGGAGAGATGACTCTGTCTGCGGCCCTCGCTCTCGCCGTCAAAGTGCTGAACAAGACTATGGACGTCAGCAAGCTCTCGGCAGAGAAAGGTGTGTGCTTGGCAGACACGGAGAGGGAATAAATGTTTTAGCGTGCAGACCGATGCTGCTAGTTTGAGGAAGAGAGCAGACTTGTGCATTATGAATGATCATGACACTATATACAGACACACAGTCCATCTGAGCACTCAGAGTAATGTGGATGCTCACGTGCCGGACCACAGACACTGCAAAGCTGTCATGCAGCTACTGTTTTAACAATAACATGACTTTAGAACTGCCTTAATCATTCGTGGCATAGATTAAACAAGGTACTGGAAATATTCCTCTGAGGTTTTACTCCATATTGACATCATAGCATCATGCAGTTGCTGCAGATTTGTCGGCTACACATCCATGATGCAAATCTCCCGTTCCACCACATCCCAAAGGTGCTCTATTGGATTAAGATCTGGTGATTGTGGAGGCCATTTGAGTACAGTGAACTCAGTCATGTTCAAGAAGACAATCTGAGATGATTCACGCTTTTATGTGATTGGCGGATTATTTGCGTTAGAGGAGTTGCACAGATGTACCTAATAAAGTGGCTGGTCAGGCTATAATTTTTATATAATATAAATGCATGCATATCAAAATTATTATATTTATAATTAATATGCATTCATTTATTTATTTTTTTCATTTTTTTCTAAATAGGCTTCATATAAGGGTTTTGGTTGGGTTTAAAAAAAAAACGTAAAATTTAAATATCTAGAATTTAGGCTTCAATAATTCACAGAACATTTGTGTTCTAGGTATTAAATAATTTTAAAGTGGCATTAATTTTCCTGTCTATATACTCATTGAATGCTTCTGCAGTGCTTTAGATTGTGTTCTTATGTTTTTTTGCAAATTCATTTATTAAAAAAAACATTTATAATTAATATGCATATATTTATTTATTATTGATTAAATTATCAAATGTTTTGTATTGTATTCATAAATGTATTTATTTATTGAATTTAAAAAAAACTAAATAGGTTTCATATATGGGTTTATGCTGAGTTTTAAAAAAATATAATAAAAAAAAACTATTAAAATTTAATTATCTCAAATTTAAGCTTTAATAAATCACAGAAAATTTGTTTCCTAAGTATTAAATCATTTTAAACAGGCCTTAATTGTCCTGTCCATATATTCATTGAAATGCTCCTGCAGTGCTTTTAGTCTGTATTTTGATGTTTTGTGTTGTGTTTGTTTTTTCTTTTGATTTTTGTGGTTGTGTAGTTCTTTTGCTAGTCAAAATATGGCATGTATTACTGCTATAAATGAGACCAACATCATGAAATACACTTAAAAATGAGATTGGCTGTTTCTTCAACCTGCTTATTTAAAATCCGCTGAAACGATTACATTTTTTTTGGGGACAAATTAATTTTTTATGTTCAATTCAAATATGCAAAAACTAATAAGCTAACTTAATTCCTTCATATTCCTACACAAATGGATTGCATGGAACCCAGCAATTTTTACAGAGAGTAGGTCATGATGACAAATGATGCCAATGATTGCAATTAAAATTATTCAGGGACAAAATGATTTGATCTGATTTTATTCCCTTTTTCTCCTGTTCATTTCTGCAGTTGAGATCGCTACACTGACACGAGAGAACGGCAAGACCAAAATCAAAGTCCTCAAGCAGAAAGAAGTGGAAGAGCTCATCAAGAAACACGAAGCGGAAGAAGCCAAAGCTGAGAAGGACAAGAAAGAGAAAGAACAGAAGGAGAAAGACAAATAAAACGCCTGCACTTGTTTTCTACTGAAATGCAAACGCCCGCTGGGATTCGTAAAAAAGTTCATATTGCTCTGTCTGTCCATCTGTCGATTTCTTTATTAAACACAAAATGAAAAGAGAAATGTGTTGTTTTTATTTCTAATGATCTAATGTATGCCCTGAGTGCATCCCTCAACACCCTACAGCTGGTGGATTAATGTTGAATAATGGATATGTTTAAGCGTTCATCTGGAAATGCCTGCTGCTAATGTGTGTTGTGTAACTGAGTTTTTATGCTGCTGTGTGTCGAGAAAACTTTGTTGCCCAGATGTCCATACAATATCATATATAAGTCATTTGTAGTACTGTAGTTGTACTTGTAGTACTTGTTCAAACAATCTAAAGTTATTAATATTGTATTCATGAATAATACATTTAAAACCCTTTAAATTTATATATATTTCTATTTCTATTGAAGTAATATTCTATTACTTTAATGCAGGGGTCACCAAACTTGTTCCTGGAGGTCCGGTGTCCTGCAGATTTTAGCTGCAACCCTAATCAAACACACCTGAACAAGCTAATCAAGCTCTTACTAGGTATACTTGAAACACCCAGGCAGGTGTGTTGAGGCAAGTTGGAGCTAAACCCTGCAGGGACACTGGGCCTCCTGGACCGACATTGGTGACCCCTGCTTTTAATGCATAAACAGGCTCCATAACAACATATAACAAGTAAATAGTAATTCAATACAACTATTTTGACTACTGTTAGCAAATACATCCTTAAAACAGTTTTACTGCAGGTTACCATAGTGAATTATGGAAATAATACTTTAAAGAAAACCATTTTCTGTGTTTTATATAAGACTCTCGTAATCAAATAGATATATTTACAGGGCCAAGGGTGCCCAAACTCGGTCCTGAAAGGCCGGTGTGCTGCATAGTTCCAACCCCAATCAAACACACCTGAACCAGTTAATAAAGCTCATTTGGTATACAAACACTTCCAGGCTGGTGTGTTAAATGAAGTTGTAACTAAACTATGCAGGACACCGGCCCTTCAGGACCGAGTTTGGACACCCCTGGCTTAGGCACTTGTTTAATCTTTGACTGAGGTGTTGTTGTATTTTGCCCGTTTTCCAAGAAGCGCGGGAATATTATGCACGTGTTGCGTAAGCGCGCGAAAAGATTATAGCCTCTGAGGTCAGACCTGCACGCAGCGAGGAGCTCGCACAGTAACCCAACAACACAGAAATGTTAACGTTTTACACACTCAGAGAATTTAGGTCATTTTTATGGACTAAGATTGTTATGATGTAACCCAGCACGGATCGTTAAGTGCTAATGGCCTGCAGGTCTGTACTGCTCACAGCGACAGACGCTCTTCAGTTAAGCCTGTCAACAGAAGTCAGTCAGCGTTTGAATGGAGGTACATCTGGGTTTCAGAGGGTTTCATAACCATTATTATTTCATGTTTAGTGATGGATAACGAATTTGTGTTTTTGAGATATATTGCAGTAAAATTGTAGTCTGCTAGCTGTGAGGTTGATTAATATGTTAGTGTAGCCTACCATTACGACCTGGTTTTGCTAACAATAAGCACAAATTTTGGTCAAACAATGGTAACAACAATTTAACTGATTTTGCTACATTATTTATTGTTTAACCATGGTATGTGTTGTAAAACTGGTTATATCCACATTTTCTTGTGTAACTCGAGACAGTATTGTTTACTATATTCAAGTTTAGCCATACAAAACAGCTCATTATGCTGCTTAATATTTGTATTTCCTTTTATTCATTTCCCTTTAAATGTATTGGAGCAATTCCGTGTAAATGTCAATTTTGGCATGAAAAAAAAAAAATTAAGTTTACACCAAAATACACAAACGTTTTTTTTTTCTTTTTGTGTGTGTGTGTGTGTGTGTGTGTGTGTGTGAACAAGTACACAGCACTTTTTCAAAAATGCATCTGTCAATGTTTTCAAACTACTCCATTTGATTTTACAAAGTCACACAAGTGGCAATTTCACATCGGTCACATCCATAACGGAGAGCTGTCACATGCATAACGACACTTTTTTTTTTATTATTTTTTTTTTTTTGGAAATGTGAAAATATTAAATTAAATAAAACCCAATTATTTTTGTTCTATAGAGAGTCGACTCTTATTCTTTTGATATGTATTATTATTTTTTTGGGGTTGTGCAGTTTAACAGAATTTCTACAAAGTATGTTTTAAACCAGGGGTCACCAACATGTTGCCCGTGGGCACCAGGTAGCCCGCCAGGTACACATGAGTTGCCCGCTGGCCTGTTTTAGAAAATAGCTCACCATAGCACCACATATGGGTAAGCTGCATCTAATATTTTTATATTTATTCTTTTTTCAATCACACTTGCTTTGGTGTAAATTTGAAAAAAGTTATATATTTAAAAAACTTTAAAAACAATTTCAGACAAATGAAGAGTTGCAAATTGATATTTATCTACCTTGTTAAATCATTGTTGACAACTACTGTGACAAATCATTAACATGATCAATGTCTTCACAAAGATTAATATTATTAGTTATTAATAATTACATATAATTAAAAGTAAATTAAGAAAAATGTGTTATTTAATAACTGGTAGCCCTTCATACTAATCCGTACCCAAGAAGTAGCTCTCAGTTTCCAAAAGGTTGGTGACCCCTGCTGTAAACTGTAAACTCGCAGACTTTTTGTCACATCCATAACGCATGTTTATTTTCCTCATTTATAGTGCGAAACATGTTTACAGATTGATATTTTTCTGATCTCATAACTCTGGTCAGTTGTTCTGGAAAATATAAACAGATGTTTGAATATAATGTTAACAACTGCAATTGTCACATGCATAACGCTGGAATTGCTCATTGCCATAAACATGGTTTATAGCGCAAGTAGTTTGACCCTTTATTGCCGTTTGTTAATGGTCATTTAGCCGCAGCGGAAGTCACATTCACAGAAAAAAAAGAGCTTTCTTCAACATTGTCAAACAAGGTGGATAAATGGTTAAGCAAAATAAAATAATGGGTAATTTTTGTAATAGTTAACGTCAAAATATTAAGATTTAAAAACTGTTTAAGTATATGACTTTCTTATAGTTACCATCAATAAACATATTTAATGTACAATTTTTTGTATAAGACTCTATTATAAATAAACTAAATGAGCATCGTCTCTTTAGTCTTAAACAATACACAAAACGCATACTGCCTTTATTAGCAGTTTCATTTTAATCATGCTCCTACTTTTAAAACATACAATGATTTCTGGCTTTAAACAATTCAAAATATATATATATATATATATATATATATATATATATATATATATATATATATATATATATATATATATTAACTTAAGTGGCATTTGAGAGCTACAGCCAAGAAAAATATTACCACACTTTTAGTAAAATAGTTTATTTTTTTAAATAATTGTTTTTGTAATATTTTTAATATTAAGATGGGAGTGCGTGAAAATTTTGCTTAAGTATATGACTTATTTTACAATTAATGTCTTTAATAATGTACTGTTTTATTTTCGTATAAGACTATGAACCAGCTAAATAATACACAAACTCTGTCTAAAATACTGTCTTTATTAGCGATTTCATTTTAATCATGCTCATATTTTTAAAACCTTCATTAATTATTTGCAAATTTTAAACAATGACAAAAATATATATTTTAACTTAAGTGGCATTTGAGAGTTACAACCAAGAAGAATGTATAACAAAGACCCCAAAGAGGGTGAGTATTTACCACACATACTGTAGTTTTAGTAGTGTAATAATATCAGCTTTGGACTATTGAAGTTTTGTTTGTTTTATCAGCATTATCAGACATTTTATTTTGTCTTTCAGCTTGTTTATGGAAAACTGGTTTACTGGTGGACGCCAAAATAAAGGCAAGTCATGATGTCTATATTTTGTGTGTTTTATTTGGACATAAGCAAAAAAAAAAAAAAGGTAACCTCCTTATTTTTCTTGTAAAAGTGAAGGGCAGCCGTTATAGCTAAGACACAGTCCCGTTTACTTGCATTAAAGTTTAGCCCTATCAAACAGCTCGTCATGTTGCTTGATGTTAGTATTTTCTTTTATTAATTTACTTCATTTATTGCCATAAACATGGTTTGTAGCACAAGTACTCATTTACCCTCACCGTAAGTCACAATCACAGAAAAGAGCAATTTCCACAGTCAAATAAGGTGGATAAATGATGGTCAACTGACCAAAAAAACAACACTTTAGTATAATACTTCATATATAAATTTAAATAACTGTTTTTGTAATATTAAGATGGTAGTGCATGAAACATTTGCTTAAGTATATGACTTATTTAACCATTAATGTCTTCAATAGTGTACTGTTTTTATTTTGCATGAGACTGTTATAAACAAGCTAAATAAAACTCAAACTCTGTCTAAAATACTGTATTTTATTAGCGATTTTGTTTTAATCATGCTCATATTTTTTAAAACCTTCATTAATTATTATCAAGTTTTAAACAATGAAAAAAAATATATATATATTTAAACATAAGTGGCATTTGAGAGCTACAACCAAGAAGAATGTATTACAAATGTATTACTTACTGTAGTTTTAGTAGTGTAATATCAGCTTTGGGCTACTGAAGTTTTTTTTTTGGTTTATCAACATTATCAGACATTTTATTTTTGTCTTTCAGCTTGTTTATGGAAAACTGGTTTACTGTTGGAAGGCAAAATAAAGGCAGGTCATGATGTTTATATGTTTGTGTGTGTTTTATTTGGACAATAGGAAAAAAAAGTTAAAGGTAACCTCATTTTTCTTGTAAAAGTGAAGCGCAGCCGTTATACTTGAATCGACACAGTCCAGTTTACTTTGTTTTTTGTTTTGTATAAGACTCCTATTATGAACAAGCTAAATGATCATTGTTTCTAGTCTAAAACAAAACACACTGTCTTCATTAGCATTTTAATCATGCTCATATCTGTAAAACATTCAATGATTTCTGGCTTTAAACAATCCACACACACACATATTATATATATATATATATATATATATATATATATATATATATATATACATATACATATACATATACACACACACACACACACACACACACACACACACACATATATATATATATATATATATATATATATATATATATATATATATATATATATATATATATATGTGCTTTTTTACATGGCATTTAAGTGCTACAGGCAAGAAGGTGGTATTAGAAAGACCATAAAGAGGGTGAGTATATTTACCACACTTACTGTAGTTTTAGTAGTGTAATATCAGCTTTGGACTACTGAAAGATGTTTTTTTTTTTATCTACATTATCAAACATTTTTGTCTTGCAGCTTGTTTATGGAAACTGTTTTATTGGCGAACCAAAAAAAAAAGGCAAGTCCTGATGTTTATTTTTTCATGTGTGTTTTATTTGGACATAAGGAAAAAAAGTTCAAGGTATACAAGTGTAGATTGTCAATAAATGATTTCACTCTAAACCCTATACACTACAAAAATCAATCAATCAATCAATCAATATAGACAAAATAATATCGTAGATAAAAATAAAATTTAAGTGAATAAACAACAAAAACAAACAAACATTCTCTAAAAGCTTATTGTCACAGCCCATGAGGAAAGGTAAGATCTATTTACACATGCAAAACCTAAAGGCCACCCTGCCGAGAAGTCTGAATTCACTGAACACCTATCATTTCCACAGAGATGACCCAGAATGGAGGAAACAGAGGCTTCTGCTCCAGGGAATGTTTTTGCATGTTTTACCTGACTGCGCCGGGGTTTACCTGCTAATCTGAAGGTGCTGCTACCTGTCTTATCTGAATGAAACTTGAGGCGGCGTTCACTCTGAATGGAGCCCATTTTCTTTGGCAAGTATATGACAAGTTCACTAAACACTGCAAGACATCTTAACGACTCAAATTACATCTCCGCAATGCGCCGTGGACTGAATTGCTTGTGTTTTCCTAAAGTGCTTGTGTTAAACCCCTGAGGGCCAGAGGGTGGGGTTGGTTTACTCTCATGAATTGTGAAGACAAACGGTGTAATGGACTATGGTAAGACTCAGAGCATCTGCTAAATAAAAATGAGGACCTATTGACGTCATTCTTCACGTACAAGCGTGCACCGCCACTTGAATCTTTTTGGCTTGGATTTTTCACTTTTGATTTTCCGATCTCATTCATAATTGATTTTAAGCCATTAAAAACAGCTGCTTGATTATATTATTCAACTTTTTACATATAGTCATGAACACTCTTGATTGTAGAGTGAGTACACTACCTGACTGAAGTCTTGTCCCCTATCCAGGTTTTAGGAACAGCAAATAATAATTTGACTTCTAGTTGATCGTTTGGTATCAGAAGTGGCTTATATGAAAGGCAAAGGCCTCTAGATTACGCTTATTTACCACAATAAAATATGATCATTTCCTGATTTTTAATTATTTAATTAGGACAATAAGGTCTGACTTTGCTTAGACTTATTAAAGTCATCTGGAATGGCAAAGAAAGCGTCCTTGCAGGACTCCCAGAGTTCATCAAGATTCTTTGGATTCATCTTCAATGCCTCCTCCATCTTACCCCAGACGTGCTCAATAAGGTTAATGTCTGGTGACTCGGCTGGCCAATCCTGGAACACCTTGACCTTCTTTGCTTTCAGGAACTTTGATGTGCAGGCTGAAATATGATAAGGAACAATATCCTGCTGAAGAATCAGGCCTCTCCTGTGGTTTAGGTCACACAAATGTCTTGATACCTCATTCTGTTGATGTTGCCATCCACTCTGCAGATCTCTTCCATGCCCCCATACTGAATGTAACCCCAAACCATGATTTTTCCCTTCACCAAACTTGACTGATTTATGTGAGAATCTTGGGTTCATTCGGTTTCCAATAGGTCTTCTATTTTGGGATAATTGGGATGCAGATCAACAGATGATAAATCTGGAAAATCTACCTTCTGGCACTTTTAGAAATGATCAACTAGAAGTCAAGACATTATTTGTTGCTCTTACAACTGGGATCCACAACAAGACTTTTTCTGCCGTTTATTATTCCTCCCATAGGAAACTCAATTGGAAGTTATAAAACAATCGCAAAAAAACGAGCGCACTTCTGCACCACACAATAAGGTCATAGGGTTTTTTTTTTTTAAATAGAATGGTTCATCACTAACATGCTCATGCATCTAGAAGCGTTCAAGTCTGTTTTTTTTTAAAGAATAAACAGACCTGGCCGATCGACTTCAATTCAAAGGATTTGTGAAAAGCAAACCTCACAACCAGACTAAGATAAACGTCAACTAAATTTAAACATAAGTGCATTGTTGGGGTCTGGAATGATGCGATGGTGTTTTTATTAAACTCAAACTAGAATGCTGCGAAACGTCCAGTATTTTCGACTTCTTAGAATAAAGCCATTGGTTGCATGATGATGATGATGGGTGGATATAAACGCACTTTTATTATCATTTTAATTATTTAAAGTGGGAACTTTCACGTACAGTTAAAGACAAAATTATTAGCCCTCCTGTGAAGGTTTAATTCTTTTAGAGAGTTTACTTGCGGGAGTTCATTGGCATTTTCCCGCACGTGAATTCTGACCAATCGATAAGCAGTTTAGGAACTATGTTTAACAACATCTGGCCAATGAGTGATGAGGATTTTGTCAGATGAGCGGATTTTGGTTCTTTTCAACTGGTTCGGACCAAAGCCAGCAGTGTGGTGTGAAAACAAGCCAAAGACGGCAAAAAAAATGCAACAATGTGTCATTTATTGCCCTTGGTCCAGACCAAATGAAGCGAACTACAGATGTAAAAGCACCCTTAGATTAATTGGGCAAGTCACTGGACAACAGTGGTTTGTTCTGTAGCCAATTCATATCTTCTTAAGGGGGCTAATAATATTGATCTTAAACAAAAAAAACCTATAAAAATTAAAAATAGGGCTGGGCGATACGGCAAAAATGTCATGTCGATAATTATTTTCCATATAGAACGATAACGCTATATATTTCAATATATAAATTGTTAGTCCAGATTTAAAAGAGTACCCCAACAATGACTGAAGCCACAAAAAAAATAGATATTAAATAAAACATTTTCGGCCAATAAATTGTCGGTGGCCGAAAATTCGGTGCATCTTTAATATCAACACACTTTTAGATTTTCATTGTTGCACATTACTGCTGTGTGATTGGCTCCGAGATCAATATAGAGTAAAAAGGTCCAGAGCTTATCATAGTTATTGAGATAAATGTTATCTCGATTCAATATAATATCGTTTATCGGCCCAGCCTTAATTAAAAACTACTTATATTTCAGGCAAACAAAAAATAAGACTTTCTACAGAAGAAATGTATAGGAAATACTGTGAAAATCCCCTTGGCCCTTTTAACATTACTTGAGAAATATTTAAATTTCACAGGAGGGCTAATCATTTTGCCTTTAGCTAATTTTTAGCACTTTCTTTGGACTTGTTCCTGTGGCGTTCAAGTCTGAAATCAATTTCCGTAGACCTTTCCAAGTTGGACATCCAACTTCAAGTGCACTCAAACTGTGGAAAGTTGGACGTTCAAAGAGCTGAATGGAACGTAGCATAAATCCTAATGAGCGTCTGAAGGACTAATTGTGCTGCTGAAGAGAGTCGAGTCTTAGTTGCTAAGAGCGGAGCGCTTTTCAGCTTGTTGAATGATTAACTAGCTGAAACTCCTAGAGAAGAGTAAAACCAGAAGTCTGACGAACTGAAACACATAAATCGCCAACAAAAAGCAGTTTACAGTCGATTACAAAGGCATTCCCTTCTGTAAAACGTATCACTACCATCTCTGCTGTCTAAATCTGCTGTTCTATACATGACTGTTTTGATATATGGTGTGAATTAACAGAAAGGATATGCTGGATTCTGGTTTAGCACCAACCCACCTCCTACTGATGGAGCGACCAATCAGAACGGATCGGTGAGATATTAACCCGAAGCTGAACCAATCAGAGTGTAAATCGGAGCAGCTACGTCCCTCCCCCTGTCTTTAAAGTCATTTTGATGCAGAAGATTAGAGAGGGGGAGGAAGAGGGGTGGGGGGGCATCTTAAGATTGACCGAGAGTGTGATGGTCACTCTTCATCTGAACTGCTGCTGTCCATACAATAGACCATAAAGAGGAGATCGGGCCGAGCCGGCACCAGCGGGTGACCCGGTTTCACCACTTCAAAACCCATGTAGTGGAAGGTCTTCATGATTGACACTGTGAAAGTGGAGGGGAAAATTTGGTAATTATTTATGGTTATTATCAGACTGATTATACGGTTTTAAAACCCCAAAGTTAAAGTTATGTTATGATATAAAATTGTGTTCTAGGGCTGCACGATGTTGGTAAAATCTGACATTGCGATATTTAGTGTTTCTGTGATAAAATATTGCAGTATATAATATAATTTCACTGGATGACTATGGAGCCAGATCAGTCTAAAAAAATAATACATTTCTGAAATAAAATTCATACATGCACAGCACAATTCACATTTACAAAATCCAATTTGTAAATTCAAAACACAATTCATAAATACAGTACACAATTTGTTCATAAGTAAAAAATCTAATATTTTCGTCAAGTGAATTGGATTTGTGTATATTTATGAATCATGTTTTGAGTTTACGAATTGGATTTGTTTATTTACGAATTGTGTTACGAGTTAACGAATTGGATTTGTGCATTTATAAATTGTGTAATGAGTTTATGAATTGGATTTGTGTATTTTTGTGAATCGTGTCTTGAATTTACAAATTGGATTTGTTTATTTACGAATCGTTTTGAGTTTACGAATTGGATTTGTGTATATTTACGAGTCGTGTTTTGAGTTTACGAATTGGATTTGTGTATATTTACGAGTCGTGATTTGAGTTTACGAATTGGATCTGTGTATATTTACGAGTCGTGTTTTGAGTTTACGAATTGGATTTGTGTATATTTACGAGTTGTGTTTTAAATTTACAAATTGGATTTGTGTATTTACGAATCATGTTTTAAATCTGCCAGTTGGATTTGTGCACTTTTTTAATTGTGTTTTCAATTTCTGAATTAGATTTGTGTATTTACGAATCATGTTTTGAATTTTCAAATTAGATTTCTGTATTAACGAATTGTGATTTCAATTACGAATTAAATTTTGGTAACATGAATCGTTTTGTGGCGGTAAACACTATATTTTGTAAATGTATTATTTTTGAGACTAATCTGGCTCTATAGATGACTGCTATTTGCAAAGAACGTATTAATTTAGAATGATTGGCATGATTCTGTGAGGAAGTGAATCATGCATAAAACTAAATAAATTACAAGCAAATACAAAAAAGCAAAGATAAGTGAAATAAACTGTGTCATGGTTTTTGGGGCAGTCGAATTGTATTCAGTTACATAATTTGAATAATCAAATGTAAAATAACACTGAAAAAGTCTTTACTGCTATAAATAATTCAATAAAATTATTCTTTATTAAAGTTACAAACGGTACAATGTCTTGTGCCTGAATGCTTTAAACTCTCTCAGGCCTCAGGTTACTAACAAACAACCAATGTCTGAATAATAGACCGGTAAAAAAACACTAGTTAATATTGAGAATTGGTATTTAAACTAAAGTGTGTGTAAATGTATCTTACGTCGATCGTCTCTGTTTTTGTGAAGCCACAGGAACACATAGCTGACTTTCAACTGCTCCTCTGCAAACTCCAGCAGCCGGGTAAAACTGCAGCGTAACAAGAGAGAGAGAGAGACAGAGGTGGTGACGCACTGCTGCTTTTACATAATGTCCATCTTATGTAATAATGCAGATGTACTAGCCACAAAACAACTTCAGGTCACACACACACACTTAATGCTTTCTGACAGTCCAGCACCTGCTCGCTGAAGGTAAAACACTCTGTACTAATGCGTGCAGGGATCTAATTGACAGCACGTCACTGATCCAAATGAGAAACGACTATCATGCTTCTTTCACAGCCTCATACCACTGTTGAAACATCACACTGAAAAACCAACTCGAGCTGCTTTGGGCTAAAATTAAACCGGCTGTTTGTTTGGCTGTGGCCTAAAACTGTCTGTTAAAGTCAGAGACTGATATCCTGCTTTCAACTTGACACTTTTTAGCCACACTATGGCAGATTATAAACCCAATTTACCCTTCTCTGCTGCCATTGTGAAGAGCACCAGCAGGGATTTCCAGATAGAGAGCGTCGTCTGACAGAACCGTGTCCCAAGAGGAGATCCGTCGCTCGCTCAGCTGGTACTGGAAGTGCAGGACAGGGGGCGCTCCACTTACCGACCCTGCCTCGGTCACCGTCAACTTTTCGTCCTGGGGTAAACAGACAAATAATGTTAGACAACATCTGAACGCCATTCATAGCAAACCAAAACAAAATGTTATAGTCTAACAGTTGCTCATTTTTTAATCTTAGAGAATTAATCAGACCCCCTAGTTTTTCACAATTTTTTTTTGCGATTTAAAAATTATTTTAAGGTAGTAATTCCTAGAAATTTGCAAAAATTTTGCGATCAACAATGCATGTGTGTATACGTATATATATATATATATATATATATATATATATATATATATATATATATATATATATATATATATATGATATCTTGTTAGTTAGCTTACTGTTAGGTGTGCAATCTGACACAATAACACAAATCATAAAAATAAAGCTTCATTTTGGTCTCGACAAGATCTAAAACGATCGAGATTAAGCCATAGGAAGGTTATATAACTCTTATTTTTGTCCATGATCTTACTTTCTCTCAGATTTCACTCAACGGAGCATCTGAGATCATGTACCTCACTCAGGACATGCGTTAGGGCTTCCGCTACGTTAATACACCTAAAACACGGATTGCTGTAAAACTAGTCAATGACAGAATCGTTTTCTCTTATCAACGACAGGAAAAGTTTTATAGATTTGACGCAGATCATAATATCAGCTATACATGTAAAGCACAAATAATGTCCTTCAATTTGGTCACATCCAGCGGCCATAATTCTTGAACCAATGTCCATCATTGCAAGCTGCTTGCTTTTCTGTCTGTTCCATTGCTCCGTTTGTTAGATGTTTGCTCACACTTTCTTTCACAGTCTGAAGCACGACCAACGCTCAGAACGGCCAATTCGCGTCGTGTTATTCACTCGATTTGCAGCACAGGATGTCTAATCTTTGCATTGACTTCACATGTAAATACAAACTAGAGGTCTGCATTCCTGCTGGACCCAACCAGATTTCTTGCGGTGCGGGAATAAATTTCAGAATAAAGCGCGGGAGGAGTCGGTAACTGGTGTAATCTGAACGGGAGTGCGCGGTCTAACAATATCGCTCCTAAGCGAGTGAGCACGCGCACATTCGTGTGGATGCTGTTTATGTGTATGTGTGTGAATGAGAGAGAGTGTGATGTTGTGTGTCGCTTGTTTGGTAGGGGTGTCAAAATTAATCGTTTCTTAGGTGCACTGCGATGCAGACGCGGACGATTCGGTATCGGTTCAGTAATAATCATAACCGGTTTTTACTCACGTAATTTACCTCATATGCGCTCTAGCGATCGCGAGTATTTACAGCGCTTTAACTACTTAAAACTCATAAACTGTGCACAATTTCACTGTGTGTGTTTGCTGGATCAGTCTTTCACTGACATATACAACAATAGCCCCTATTTCACTGAGATCTGTTGGCGTGGCTTTTCTTCTCTTCTTGGCTGTTTTACAGCGTTACTTTTGCATACAGAAACGAGCGCGTGTCTGCAGAGTTTTCTCCACCGTGTTTATCATACATCAGCTGTGAGATCGCCCCTGCTGCTTATCAGTATCACTCATCTGTGAAGAACGCAGCGCGCAAGAGCCAATCGCAACCGGTTTTTTTTTTTTGAGAGTGTGACCAATCAAAGAGGTGTAAGAGAACTAGACAAGGATCAGAAAGTGAGCTGGATGTTTATATTTGTTTATATTATTTGCTAAATGCTCGTTTTGTTTAATGTTACAGTTTATATATCTGACTGTTTGTATTAAATGACAAAATTGTATTACAAATAGTATATAAATATATTCATACATTTTAATACAAGAACTGCTGCTGTGAAGAAAATATAAAACTGTGTATGGAAAGCACCGTCAATGCACCGTGATGCACCGAAATATCGAATTGAACCGAATCGATGGCATGATAATCGTAACCGAACCGAACCGTGAGACTAGTGTAGGTTCACAGCTCTATTGTTTAGTATTGTCTTTGTGTGTGTGTGTGTGTGTGTGTGTTTATGTGTGTGAATTAGAGAGAGCATGATGCTGTGCGTCGCTGGCTTGGTGCTGTCTAGCTATGTGTGTGTGTGCATGTGTGTGAATGAGAGAGAGTGTAGTGCTGTGTGCCTATGTGTGTTTACACCGACAGCGCGCAGATCTCTAATACAAACAAGGCAATTTGCAAATTGTGCAACAAACAGGTGACCACGAACCTAAGGTCGCATACACGGTATTCAGTTTCTGAATAGTTCAGGCACAAGCCAACAGTTTGGTGACACTGTCTGAGCCTTACATCATATTTTCTTTTATTATGCACGGTAATTCTGTCTACCGAGGTAAAATAGGGAGGAGGTTTGATGGAATCAACATTTGGATAGCATACACAAAAAGATTGTTTGGTGTTTGATTAAAATTGAATTTACAATGTATTGCTGAGTATGTAAACATGCTCATTTACTTTGGCAAAAGATCAACTATGTAGATGTTCCTTCTATTAATTCAAATGAGACCACTGTTGAAATCCAATACTGTTTGTAAGAGATCCTAGCTGAAACTATGCAATATTTCCTCTTAATTGCAAACCAATCCAAATGTGATGCACTGAATTGCGACATCTGTATTTGGGGCATTGTTATGTAAATGGAAATTCCCTCAGAGCGATTGCTCTATTGAACCCACAGCAGATTTTCAATCGATTTTCGTCTAAATATTACCCAGAGTGTCTATGTAGACAAATCAATCACTATAAATGAGCTCAGTAGCTTGCACAACAGGTGTAAGTGATCCAAAACCTCTTAACCTTTTGAGACAGTCACATGTCTGTGCACAGACAGCGCTGACATCTATAGTCTCGCGCACAGATGATCAGGTGTATGCCGAGTTCAAGTGCCAACACCACGCATATGTAGGGCAGATGGAAACTTCAGCAGTAAATATGGCACGGAGCTACATGACAAAAAAAACAAGCCCTAGAGATCCCAGCAGTCTCCCTCCCTCAGGCTGTTTGTGTGTATGGTTTATTTTGGACTGCTCCAGCATTTTATCGATTAAACTCTTCATTTACTGGTCAAGGTTTTCAGGATCATGCTGGGATAGTAAAATAGTACACTTAGATGGCCTGTGTCTCATTTTGCAATCTATCTACACTAGATTATTGATTCTATTTTGATATACTAATTCGGCTCAGTGCCATATACATCAGGGGTTGCCACAGTGGAATGAATCGCCAACTTTTCCAGCATATGTTTTATGTAGCAGATGTGTCCTCTCAGCTGCAACCCAGTACTGGGAAACACACATTTACACACTATGGACAATTTTAGTTATCCAATTCACTAATACCATGTGTTTGGATGGTGGGGGAAACCCACACAAACACGGGGAGAACATGCAAATTCCACACACAAATGCCAACTACCCAAATGCCAACTGGACTCGGATCCAGCAACCTTCTTGCTGTGAGGCAACAAAGCTAACCACTGAGCCACCGTGCTGCCAAAATACTAATCAAGTTTGGTTTTATCCTGTTGCTTAACTAACAGATTTGCTAACTGCTTACCGATTTAAGGATTAATTAACTATTCTGGGTTTTTACCCTAAATGTCATCCTGTGACTGTGAAAAAATATACTGAGATGGGCTACTGCATCCCAATTTGCATGCAATTTGCTGATATTTAACAAAATATTGAATCCTGTCATAGTCAAAGCACACAACATTAGTATATATATAGTATATAGCATAAAATATTAATATATCCAGATTTTTTTTGTTCAAAATATATTTATTTGCATTTGTTTTGAACACATAATACATTTAAATAAAAGAGAAAAAACACACATAAGAGAACCTTGCAGAACTTTAACCCCCCCCAAAAATAATAATAATAATAATAAATAAATAATAAATATATCCAGATTTAGGTGTTCAAAACATGAATACTTTAATAAACCAACAGAAAGCAGTTCATGTGTTTATATACAGGGCGAAATCTGCATAAGGGGCAAAAACTTAGTCATGACAGATGGTTTATGTCGAGTTAATAAAGGTATAGTTCACGCCCAAATTATAGGACATCATAATTTCATAAGCCTTGTAGCAAATATATGGACATAATCTGTGTGGCGCTTTTTGGTTTGAAAAGTAAATAGATTTTAAATGCAAGCATAAGAGATTATATCTGCATTTCTTCTCTGCTGTGACGTTTGTCAAGTAAATAGTCTTTTTGACATATAAATGATGAAATATAAATCTCCAGCTCTTTGAAATATAAATTGATTTGATTGGTCATACATTACGTATGTAATTAAAGATTGTGACGACACATTTAAAACAATTATTGTGTGTGCAGATTAATCATTTATAACGAACACTAACTGTCTATAAATAAACCCAGCAATTTTATGGTAACTTTAAATCTTTTTAAAAATGGACATTTATTGCTACCTGGAAAACTCATGATATACACACACACACACACACACACACGATATACATTTATATATATATATATATATATATATATATATATATATATATATATATATATATATATATATATATATATATATACACACAGGTGAAGTCAGAATTATTAGTCCCCCTTTGATTTTTTTTCTTTTTTTAATATTTGCTAAATGATATTAAACGGAGCAAGGCATTTTTCACAGTATGTCTGATAATGTTTTTTTCTTCTGGAGAAAGTTTGTTTTATTTCAGCAAGAATAAAAGCAGTTTACAATAAAAAAAAAACATTTAGGGACAAAATTATTAGCCCCTTTAAGCGATATTTTTTTCGATAGTCTACAGAACAAACCATCGTTATACAATAACTTGTCTAATTACCCTAACCTGCCTAGTTACCCTAAAAAACCTAGTTAAGAAAAACTAAAACAGGAGGGCTAATAATTCAGGGGAGCTAATATATACTATATATACTATTCACACACACACAAGTGTATATATATATATATAACAATATTCATTTATTTATTTATTTTTGGCTTAGTACCTTTAATAATCTGGGGTTGCCACAGTGGAATGAGCCGCCAACTTATCCAGCACATGTTTTAAGGATGCCAGCGCATGCCCTTTCAGCTGCAACCCAGTACTGGGAAACACCCATAGACACTCATTCACACAAATACACTACAAACAATTTAGCCTACCCAATTCACCTGTACTGCATGTCTTTGGACTTATGGGGGAAACCGGAGCACCCGGAGGAAACCCACACAAAATCCACACAGAAATGCCAACTGGCCCAGCTGAGGCTCCAACCAGCGACCTTCTTGCTGTGAGATGATTGTGCTACCCCCTACGCCACTGTGATGCTTCTATATAACTATATAAATACAATATATACACTTGTTTAGATGAAATCTGTTGTTTACAGTTTAAAATTAGTAATTAAATATATTTGGCGAGCTTAAAAGGTAGATTTTCAGCTGCAAATTATATAAAAAAATAATAATGAGTTTTTACCCTAATGATAAAATTTAACCCCAAATAAACCAAACTATCTAAAAAAAATCTTATTTGGATATGTTTTTTGAAGGGAATTGATATAAAAAAATGACCTTAAATGATTTGTTGCTTGGCGTTCTTCACTCTTGCTTGTTTAAAGTACAAATAAAACCAGAACTCGCCATTTTGATAAACTTCCGGTGACCTGTTATTGTGAACTTTTTTCCCATTTTATACGGTTCCTTAAACAGCATCAATGTTGTAATGTCATTAAAATACATTCAGTTAAATAAACTTTAGCATTTATTTAGTTGCTTAAGCGTAAAACGAGACAAAAAGCGATTTACTCGCACGCGCCCGTCAGAATCAGCAGGCTAGTGCAGAAGCTCCATTGAATATACTGAGGTAAAATAAATGCTCATATTATAAAGACATGGCGGGGGAAATGTAATTTAATGCAGTGCTTCTCGTACAATCTGAGACCCACTTTATTTCGGATATCACTCAGCTAGTGGAGATCGCTGATTTTTTTTAAAAAACAGACCTTAAACGCACCGGATTTTGCATTGGCATTCAATTCGCCGGAAGAGCTTAACCCAGGTTACTGGCAAATTAAAAGTCCTATTAGCATGCTTCGGCATATACCCCACTGTCAGATTATGTCTGTCTGAGGTATTGGGCCTGTCTGTAAAAACTCTTACAAACCCGATTTCCAGATCTTTCTGAATGAAATGCCTTCTTGACCACATCTAATCAGCTCGCATTAGAGAAACAAGCCACGCTCACCGTTTACTCATTTAATATTGCGTTTCTCTAGAAACTGTCACAACTGCTGCAGCTTCAGGTTCATGTGTACTTCAAGGGCTAAAATGTTTCATTCCAACGATCTAAAGACTGTATATATTGAATAAATGTGTGTTTTTTACCTTGTGCAGTACACTGTGAGGGAGATCCCTGCCCGTCCCTCGCCCACCCGGGATCTTCGTTAGTGGGAGAGGGGCATCAGGAGCACCACAGAGGCCCTGGAGCCCGCTGCCTCGAGCCCAGCACAGCACAACTGCAAGACAGAGACAAAGCAAACATCTCATACCACTGTGAGAGATTAACGCAACATTCCTCGAGTGCTTTAACAAAAACTGCTGTGTGTTTCCAAAAGCGATCTTCTCTCTCGGCATCATGAGTCAAATGCATGATGCAGCTTGGCACAGGACTGGGGATGCCAGCTGATTATAGATAGCCATCCTGCCAGCAGCAGAAAAACAGTCTGCTGAAATGTTGCCACTTTTAGAGGCTCTGTTTTTAGTTTTATGCATTATCACTGCAAAAAATGCGAGTGTCACATGTTAAAATCACACATGGAAATGCATGAAATGTGGTTTATTATGATTTTCAACATGAAAATATTCCAAAATCACACATCTCATGCGTGTTTCTCAAGATATGTTAACATGTGATGCTCGTGTGGTTTTTTTTATAAGGATTTTTTTTGCTCCCCATGTGGAAATCTGATATTCGGCCAAATATGAAACATGTACAGCTAATATATTTCAATGTATACGTGCGCCATTCTTCAACTACGGGCACTTTAGACTTGTGAGGTTGAGTAAAAAAAACTTAACGTAAAATTAACATACAATGCCTCATAAGTCTAAACAATTTGTCTAGTTTTAAGATCTGTAAGAGGACAAACTTCTAGATAAGAAGAGAAACTTTTTTTCCATGGTGAACTGAACAAATTCTACCACATCTCAATATACAGCTTATTTCAAAATGAAATAAATGATGGCAGTCAAACATTGTCTAAGATCATTTTTGTATCCAGTTTACCCAATCTTTCTACAATATATATAAAATAATTATACATTTGTCAATGAAATAAATGAGTTGTCTGCAGAATTGTTTACCCGTCACACTCTAAAATGTAATATTAATTTGGTTAAGAGCTACTTAGAAAATAAATAAACTGGATTTGTATATTAGAGCATGAACTCATACATTGCGAATACACTTTTAATGAGTGATGAGAACTTTTTACATATTTTTGTAAATGTGAGTGGTGATGGAAATGCAGTGGTGGAAATGACATTTCAACAGTTTATTGTGAAAAAAACGAAGGATAGCTTCACCGATTAGCTTTAAATTGATACAAGCCTTTCATGTATACAAAACACTCTTATTTACCCTCATTTTGTTTGGTTTTTGAAGGTACAACCTGTTTGGAAATGACGTAAAATAAATGTATTTCCTTATCAAGCAATATTTAACTTGATTTTTCTTCAAGTGTTGTTGATGAAAATGTAAATTCCCTCCATCTTGAACATGTTTTCAGATGACACTATTCAATTTTATTGAAACCACCTAAAATAATCTTTCACACAAACTTTTTGAAGCGACATTACAGTCTTATGGTGGAAATGATACTGATACTGTGCGACAGCTATATTTGTCTAAAAAATAATATTGATAATAGCCTCACATCAATACCTATTAAATATCTAAAATATTCCACCAGTGCTTCATTAAGATACAGCAATAGATACCAGATAAATAATAGTTTAAAATGTTACTTTTATTATTTAATTATTTATTATTTTTATTATTTAAGTTTAAAACTTAACATTGCTAAAACAGTGATTTTGACACCTAAAAGGAGGACGAATAATATAAAAAATATATAATAAAAAGCTAGTAATTTTTTTAAAAGTAGGTTTTATTGTTAGTTTGACAAAAAAAAGAGGAATTTTAACAAATTATGTGTATTTTTGGATATTTGATCAAAGGACATAAAAGTGCCCGTAGTTGAAAAATTACCCATGTACATATTTGTAAATCCCATAATTGAAAAATCTGTGAAATATTTTGACAAATATCATGCATGTGACACCTTTTATCCATGTGAAATCCAAACATGAACTTGTATGTCGTGTATGTAATTTGCATATAATGCCACATATCAGATTTTCAGCTCTTTTTTTTTTTTTTTTTTTCCACTTAAGCGGCACGGTGGCGTAGTAGTTAACAATGTCGCCTCACAGCAAGAAGGTCGCTGGTTTGACTTTCGGCTAGGTCAGTTGGCATTTTTGTGTGGGAGTTTGCATGTTGTGTTTGTGTGGGTTTCCTCCGGATGCTCCGGTTTGCCCCAGAGTTCAAAGACATGCGCTATAGGCGAATGGAAGAAGCTAAATTAACAGTAGTGCATGTGTGTGTGGGAATGAGAGTGTGTATGGGTGTTTCCCAGTACTGGAATGCGGCTGGAAGGGCATTAACTGCGTAAACATATGCTTAAATAGTTGGTGGTTCATTCCGCTGTGGTGACTTTTGATAAATCAGAGACTAAGCCGAAGGAAATTGAATGAATTTCCTCTTAATCTTTAACCTGCTTTTTTAACTTTCACTATCGTCAGCATTAACGTTTTTTATTTACTTAAAATAAAGTGACGTCAAACGTTGCCAAACTTAATTATTGGTCCATTGAGCATACCTGTCAACATTGGGATGTGAAGATGAGGCATATACAAGCCCCTTTTTTATCCACAGTGGAACGAACTGCTAACTATTCCGGCACATGTTTACCTCAATGGATGCCTTTCCAGCCGTAACCCATTACTGGGATTACACACTCATACGCTACGGCCAATTTTAGTTCATCCAATTCACCTATAGGGCATGCCTTTGAAAACCCACACGGACATAGGGAGAACAGGCAAACTCCACACTGAAATGCCAACTGACAAAGCCGGGACTCGAACCAGTGACTTTCTTGCTGTGAGTCGACAGTGCTAACCACTGAGCTGCCCCAAGTAAACATTCATTCATTTTCCTTCGGCTTAGTCCTTTTATTCATCAGGGGGTGCCACAGCGGAATGAACCGCCAGCATATGTTTTAAACATGCCCTACCAGCTGCAATCCATTACTGGGAAACCCTGAGTAAACATATTTAACCTAAACATTAAATAAATTCTGGTGTACGTTCACCTTTAGGAAGGATTCTACGCATATGTATATATCAGACCCCAGGATTATTGTACTGATTTTGCATCGGGTCACTATGGAGAAGCATTAGCTGACTTGGGGCCAGGTAAGCAGAGATATTTGAGTTCCCCACGACAGATGTTTCACTTTCCACTTGACAGAAGAGAGGCAGCTTGCACGGATCACAAACAAGCACATGACGTGAAAACAAGTCTGTAAATAGCAGCTTGGCTGAGAACATTTCGCATCCCAAAGGGTTTGAGTTACAGCGCTGGCGTTTAGAGACGGTAATAACAGACATTTATGTCCCCGTGACATGCTGGGAGATCTTTGGATCTGACGAAGCCAGGCCACACGCTGTCAGCGAAAATCTCTCATTACGATCGAAGGCATGCTAGAAAACACCCACTTTTCATAACAACCCTGTTTACAACCGACACTACTGAAGAACAGAAGCTCTTAAACTGATCTAGAAACAGAACATTGATATTTCATGCCGTAATCAGCTGACGCGCATCCATGACAGCACAAATGAAACGGCTGTTCAAGTCCTGGGCGCTTTGCTTTCTAGTCTCATGAGCCATATTACCCAGAAGGCATATGAGAGAAGGCAGGCGGAGTGTGGTTACCACATATGTCACCTTGGCTACTATTTTGCATTGTGACCACATTAAAACAGGTGAAGCTATAACTGAGGATACTTTCATTTTTGGTTACTCTACAGACCACTTCTACTTGTGTGATAGATTCAAGGCATCTTAAGGTACTCTAGACTCGAGTCTCTATATAGAGCGTTTGGACTAGAGTGAAATGTCAGCTTGTTTTGAAAGCCGACACTTTCCCCCTCTGACATTCAAGCACCTTCCTCCCCTTCGCCGTCTCGGATTATACACTCTGAACAGATTCAGGCCAACGGAAAGAAAAAAAAAAACTGGGGGTCTTTCAGGGACTTATTTCACATGGGGCAAACTTGTTTTGTGTTTACGCTTTCCTAGCTTGCCAGTGCAAACGTCTCTATCGCAATGATGTCAGTGTTTGCACGACTTTCTGATGGTTTTTAACATCACAGCAATGCTATGTCGAATATTTAGCTGAGCTTGCCTGTGTTCATTCATCTGTTTTGCATTTATTTAAATTCAATTTTGGGATTATGGCAACTTTTAATCATGAAAAGTTCAACATTGTGAGTTTTATTGATATTTTAGCAGACCAAAGTGATATTTGTTCTTGGTTAATCGTGTGAATTACAGTTGGAAAATACTGCGATGAGCTGCCAAATACATGTTCTGCTATTGCATGGATTGATTTCTAAATAGATTCTTAAATATATTGTTGTTTTAAACAACTAAAAACATCTATAACAAAGCCATTAAGCAATAAGAAGTCACTTTGTTAAACTGCAGATTTGCATTTTAAGGAGATTAATGAGATTAAGGTCGCATAATGCAATTCTAATGCATAAATAAACAGAAAATGTTAATTAAAGCAGAGTGGAAGGGAAAACTGTAAGTTTTTATGGTCGGAAAGGACACATTTACAAGAGAATATGCATATTATAGTAACAAATTAACTAATTAATTATAATAATACATCATTACAATGTATTAATTTACTTTCTTGATACAATTAAATGAAAACGAGGGAGTTATTTAGTTGGTCACAATTGGCTAAAATCATTATTTTGTGGGAAAATATTGACGGCCATGATCTGACTACACTGCCACACTTGATTACCATCTGTCCCGATGGTTTGCAACTTATTTGCTCTGCTTTTTGTGCGGTTTTGGACATCATTTACTACTTCCATCAATGCTTTCTAAGCTTCTATCAATGCTTGCACTCTTGTGTTGATTTGCTGTTTATTAAATTTATCCATTTTCCTTTAGCTTAGTCCCTTTTTTATCAGGGGTCGCCACAGCGGAATGAACCACCAACTATTCCAGCATATGCTTTACACGGCTAATGATCTTCAAGCTGCAACCTAGTATGGGGAAACACCCATACTACACACTCGCATTCACACACACACACACACACACACACACACACATAAACTACGGCTAATTTTCTTTACCCAATTCACCTATAGACCATTTTAAGGGGCGTAAACAATAACAAAATCTATGTAATGTAATCTAACGTATGTCCCGTTTTACATTTTTTTTCTTTCCATTGCTTTTGAGAATCCAAAAAGGTCCACATATTGATAAATAATGTTATGATGGTTGTTTTAACGTTAGGTCATGATTGAATTTCCTCTTATTAGAGTTATGGAATAGTTTGACAACAAGGAGGAAATGTTCATGGGCCAATACCATTGCCACTTTGCAAAGGTCTATTGACCTTATTCTTCAATGCGGAAGTGCGCTCATTTTTGCGCTCGTTTTAGAACTTGCGATTCAGTCACCTATGGGAGAAATGACTAGGACTAACAAACGGCAGTAAAAGGTAAAACTACGCACTCTACAAACTAATGTGTGCATGATTATACATAAAAAGTAGAATAATCTAATAAGAAAATAACATTTTGCAACATCAAGCAGCAGAACAAGCTGATTTTAACGTCTAAATATGAATGGAAGTGAATAGCACAGAGCCAAAAACGATTCAAATGGCTGCGCCTGTTCGTACGTGAAGAATAAGGTCAATAATCTTTGGACTGTTGGAGAAACCAGAGCACCCAAAGGAAACCCACGCCAACACGGGGAGAACATGCAAACTCCACACAAAAATGCCAATTGCCCTAGCCAGGACTCGAACCAGTGACTTTCTTGCTGTGAGGCGAAAGTGCTAACCACTAAGCCACCATGCCACCCTGTTTACTAAATTTCATATCCCAATTAAGAGCAACAGTTAAAGATACTGTTTGATTCCTAGAATCCAAAAAGCACGATCTACTCCCAAAAGGAATCCAAAGCTCCTCTTTTGTTACTAAGAAAGTAGTTCGCCTGATTCTACAGAAAGCTTTTCAAAGAAAACAAACAAGATCATTCCTGATCTGCAGGACCAGCACAGGGTTATAGTCCGGATCTGCCGGGATTCAGGTTAATCTTTAGTGCAGTAATTACTGGCTCCACTGAGTGTTTGGAAAAGGATCAGGAAACCGTCAAAAACCAAAACAGGATACTGTGGGTCTTCCAGGAAAACAGTTATCATTTGGCTACAGAGGGGCTTGAAGTGTAATGTTTGACCATCGGCTCACAGTGAACCTGTTTTTTAGACCAGGAGAGGTGGAAGGTTTGTGTTTTTCATGTATCAGATTTCAGTCTCAGCAAGCATTTGGCCTTCTCTGACAACAAGTCTGACACGTTTGTGTTTCGTCAAGAGATTTGGAGTTGCTGCGCTCTTCCTTAACACTGTTTCTCTTTTGAGTGTTGCAGGTCTGGACCAATTCCAAGTCAAACAACGAAAACACAAACCGAACATGAAACCGAGAAACAGGACGTCGCATGAAATGTGAGTGTGGATAGATTGTGACCTGCGAGGAAAACGTGTTCATGAAAGACGCAGTGAATTAAACATGGTTGTGAATTGTTAAAGGTCCACACTCTAATCTGGGCCACTGCAAAGATGTACAACAGAGCTTTCTAGGAAGTATATCTTATGTAAGGTTTACCTAACGCTCTATCCCTGTACCTTATCTCAGGTTAAAAATGGTTTATCAGCTTCACACCAGGACCTGTGCTAATCGTGGCACAAAAACAAAGACGTTTCACTGAAAACAACTGCTGGAAGGGTTTCAGATAGGATCCTTGCTAGGGTTTCATCCTCAATCCAGCTTGGGAAATGTCAAAGTACACAGATAGATTCGGAGAAACTGTCTATTGGGAAGAGCAAGTTAGAATCGACAAGCTCGTGAGTTGACGGGGTTATGGATGAAATATTTATAGCATCAGTTCTGTCTCTCGCACTCACTCATCTGTCTGCTCGACATTAAATCCGCTTTGATAGCAGACAGTGTGACTCTGATCCTACAGTACAAAACAATCAATCAACCCTGCCCATATATAATACACCTCACACTTATTTGTCCATACACAATGTTCAATGTATTTGTAACTGAAATATTTTTAGACATCAAATATTATTATACACTATTAAATATACATGCATGTGTTATAAAATATTGCACTACACTTGTATTTTGTTTTTTATTTATTTTTCCTCACTGCATCTATCTAGGTCTTTCTATCTTAATAATTCAATAATAATCTGTGTATATATGCATGTATGTGCATGTTTATATGTGTGTGTGTGTGTGTGTGTGTGTGTGTGTGTGTGTGTGTGTGTACATTGCATGTTCTACACTATAATTTAAATACATTTTAAGAAGTAAATACATACAGATGTGTTGATAGAGACTTAAAACTAAACACAACACAATAATCAGCTGCAGAAACTCAAGCTGTATTTGAGGGAAATAATATGTTGCGCGTCTGTGAAGCATAATCGTGTATTCTCTCACCTCTCCTCTGTGTTGCACATGTTTTCCTTGTAGGCTGCCTTATTTAGATAACCCAAAGAGTGACTGTTGTGTAGAAAGTCCACGGAGAAATGCACCATTCATCTAATAATTCTCTCTGATGTGTTCTGCTGTGCGCGCTTCGTGCTTTGACGCTGAGCACTGAGTGCGCGGTGACGTTTAGGAACTACTTCTTAATATTAATGAGGCTACGTCATGTCTTCCAATCGAAATCGGAGCACAAAAGTAAACCTCGTTAATATTCATGGACGCGTCGCGTGGAGATTCATGGGAAACAGACGGAGGAAGTGACAGGGAAGCGAGATATATTAATCCGTTTTTAAATAAAGAGGGTGTAGTATATTGTGTTTTTATGTATTCTACATAAATATATTATATTTAGACTTTGTTTGAGGGAAATGCAGAGGCATAACATTTAAACGTGACGTTTTCGGCTGAGGGATTCTGGGAAATGAAGTTCGCATCTTTGAACATTCCAGAACTTTCTGACGCTTAACGTTACATTTAAAGTACGAATAAAATCAAAACGAACCATGTTGATTTTGTTAGCTCACATTGCTAGTTTTGTGGTGAACAACTCATCTGTGGATGTCATTAAGGAAAAAAAAAATGCTCTTGAAATCTAAACTTGAAATCTGATAATGCATTTCCTGTTTGTTTGCAGTTAAATTCTCAGATTAGGGCTGTTTCTCAATACCAATTTCACAAAGTTCGGTATTAATGCGTCCAAAGTTCAGATTTGGAAGAATGAATTATCGAGGGAGCGAGGACACAAGTCGGGTACTTCTTCAAAAAGAACGGCAGTGTACTTTATAGCATCATTTACCTCACCATCGATTCATCGGTTCACTGTACATTAACATTTAAATGATTTAATTATATAAAACAGGGGTCACCAATCTCGGTCCTGGAGGGCCGCGGTTCCTGCAGGGTTTAGCTCCAACTTGCCTCAATACACCTGACTGGGTGTTTCAAATATACGTAGTAAAGCTTGATTAGCTTGTTCAGGTGTGTTTGATTATGGTTGGAGCTAAAATCTGCAGGACACCGGCCCTCCAGGAACAAGTTTGGTGACCCCTGATATAAAGCACGACCTTATAATTAATATTATATTAATGTTATGATGAAATATTTTTAATTTTAGAAAATGTAAACGTAAATAACCATAAATGTGGAGTGAAATGGGTTACTATACACAGACTCGTGTCTGATTACCAGATTTAATAAACTACAATGGACATTATACAAGTATAAAGCATAAGACTTAAACAATTTGGTAAACAAAGATAGTGTACAACATGTAACATAATTAAAAACAATTATAAAACGTAACGACGGAAGTGCTGTCGCCTCACAGCTAGAAGGTCGCTGGTTTGAGCCTCAGCTGGTTCAATAAGCGTTTTTGTGTGTAGTATTTATGTTCTTCCTGCATTCGCGTGGGTTTCCTTCGGTTGCTCTGTTTTCCCCCTCAAGTCTAAAATAAGTGGTACAGGTGAATTGGATGAGTTAAAATTGGTCGTAGTGTATGTATGTGAATGAGAGTGAGTGTGTAAGTGTTTCCCAGTGATGGATTGCAGCTGGGAGGGCATCAGCTGTGTAAAATATGTGCTGGATAAGTTGGCGGTTCATTCCGCTGTGGCGACCCCGGATTAATAAAGGGACTAAGCCGAAAAGAAAATGAATAAATGAATACAAAACATAACAAAATAACACTGCCAAAATAACACATCTGAAAACAAATTAATTTAAAAGACAAAAAAACTGTACGTTAGATATGCACAAGAGGTATTAAATATCATGTTTTAACTACAATGGACAGCTGAGATCCAGCGATACATCTAAAATGGACTAGGGATGTAAATCTGCTCTCGACTGTGGATGTGATGACTGCTACCGCTGACAGAGTCTACATAAATTGAAGCATGTTGTCAAATAAGTGCTATCTTTGTAAATAAACTGCAGATTCCAGTTTAAAAGAACTACATTCTTCCCTAAAAAACTATTAAAACCTTATTTTGTTACACATCAGAGGAGTATTTTAAAAATCCAGCTGGTTTTCTCCACTGCATTTAGCTTTTGCTGGTTGGGTGCATTCTGGGATACCTGTGCTTTGCATGTTCGCACAAGCAAAGTCCCTTTAAGGCATACCTGTCAACCCTCCAGTTTCTCCTTGGAATCTCAAGTATTTTACTGTTCTATCCTGCTATCATCCCGTAAAGGTATTTTCCCGTATTTCTCCCGTATTTTCAGTCTTTCTCTGAACAGCCGAGCCTACCTGTACGCAACCCATACCCCCGAACCACCAGGGGTCACCCCTTGCTCTGAAACGTGAGTCTTCTGTGCTTTCGCTTTGTTTAGGAATGAAAACACTTATAAATAAATATTACAAACGGCGCGATTCCCTTTCCTTTTGATTACATGTGCCGTCGTCCATCCTATACAATCCTCAAAACAGTCAAATAGTGGTGCATGACTGTCAGCTGACGTGCTCCATAGTGATAAACAGACGCTGTTTCCCAAACGGATTCTGTACACGCGATTTGAAGCGGAGAGAAAGTCTGGCTCTTGGGTGCGTTTAAACAGACATATGCACATAATTAATAATAACATAACCAAGAATGTCGATCTTGGTGGGTTTTTTCCCAAACACAACTAATTTCGTCTTAAATGTGCATAAAAAGTTAGGAAAGCAGTCAAATGCTTTCATTATAACGTTAGGTGTGTGCATTTCCCTTATTATGGTGGGCATATGCCTTATTTTCACATCCCAATGTTGACAGGTATGTTATGACTTAAATTGATTTATAACTGCAAGAGTGATTAATTAATGCTCCATTTATCGTTTAATTGTCATAAAGTGAATTTATTTACCTGGGCATTTATATATGCTGTTTTGCTTTAAGAACAGTTTTCCTATGATGCTTAGCGCTACTGAAAGTGCGCCTGTAACCATTGGCAACTGACTCAGTGAGAGAGAGAGTGTGTGTTCGGAGTTCGCTCCTGTTTCAGTATACAGAAAACTTCAGTAAACAGTTCATTTTTGTTCTAAACTAAGTTTTCCAGTCGTCATTATAGCTGCTAGATAAAAAGACAGAACAAGGTATGCTTTAAGGCAAGTCATTTCACTCGGCGGCCATCTTTGAAACACCTCTTGAGCAGTATGCTCGGGCATTCTATTTGAATGAGGAAACATCAATTTCCCCAAAACTACTTGCCAAGCTTACAATTACATTTCATATTACAAATAACCAATCAAACTAAACAGTAACTGTCTATTTAGTTTCATTTCTAAATGTTCGTATCGCACAAAATCTGCAGAAACTCATGTCTGGTCCGAGCCCCTTACCCGGAGAATTGTCATTCTAAAGGTGATCGCTGATTGGGTCCTGTACTAGAAGGAAGGCTTTATTTGACATATCGCGATCGCTGATTGGCTCCTTTATTAGAAGGCGGGGCTTCATTCGCCATATTGACAGTTATACTTTTCCTCATTCACAGGTTTACGAGTGACACATCTTGTGTATTCTATAGTCTTTGGCACAAGTCACCTCTCGATGTGTCCTTGATAAAAGGGGCGGAGCAAGTACACATACAGGAATTTTATCTGTACTTGGCAAGATGTGAACTTTGATGACGTCGAGGACACAATATCAGACAAGAACGCATATTGAGAAACAGCCTAGGTATGTCTGAGGTATTGGGCATGGCTTGCATAATTAACCACGCCCCTCCAACTGTCAGTTTTGACATCAAACAGAAATGGTGAGGAGGAGGTGTCTGTTAGCTTGTAATAACTCTTCCAAAACCATTTTCCCATTTAATGTACGTATAATTATGAATTAAAAACTACAAATAGTCCAACTAAAGTTTATAGGGATCAAATATATGTAATAAAGTCATCTGTTAATATTCTTATTCGTCCTTTTAGATTTATTTGAGACTTCTGCAGGACGTTTGGTGCAGCGTGGACTTATGTAAGAGCTGATAATGGAAACATCCCTGGGCCAAAAGATTAAAGGATTAGAAACCGGACACCGGGCGCAGTGATCGTTACATGGCGCTAGGTGAAGATCAGTCTCCATGCGTGAAGCGTATGACCTCCAGAGAGAAGTTACCCACAACACAGGTGATATCTTATAGGCTTCAACTCTGCAAGGCACTGGGGTTGAATGTAAGTAGCAATAGATCCTCAGCAGGCTCCTAAATCAAAGGACATTGAGTCTAAATAGGGTAAACTACAGTTGATTTTCTATTTATTCATCAGGGATTACCACAGCAAAATGAACCATAAACTATTCCAGCATATGTTTTACACAGCGGATGCCCTTCCAGCCACAACCCAGTACTGGAATACACCCATACACACTCTCATTCACACACACACACTCATACACTAAGGCCAAGTTTATTCAATTCACCTACAGCCATGTCTTTGGACTATGGGGGAAACCGGAGCACCCGGAGGAAACAAACATCAACATATGTTGTTTTGAAGTCATACTTACATTCGATTTCAGACCCAATATTCAAATTAGCATGGTAAACAATATAGGGGCCGCTAAATGAACGGAATGAATGGAATATAAAACCAACTTTACCTCAGTAGAAACAATGGAAGTGAAAAACAATACTTTCAGTCTATTATTTGTGGTTTGGTATTGCTTTCCATTTGTCATTGTTGGCTTGTGGTTACATCCCTCATGTGTTTAGTTCATTGTCTTGAGGTGTGGTGTTGGCAACCTGATTTAGTGGCGGCCTCTTTAAATATGACAAACAAGTTGGACGAACTAAACTCAGCTCAGATCCAGTCACACATTCCTCAGTGTTGTTTCTGTCAAACGTGGAGCCACCACCAAGCTCTCTAAACAAACAACAAATTACATTCCCTCTTGTACACTTATGCCCTGTAATGATTCACGTTGCTTGGAGCTGAGCGATGAATAACAATAATTATAAAACAATTAAATGTTTGACGATTAATTATTGATGACAGGATTCAACAATTGGTATGATTTCTTCTTAGGAGATATTTTCACAACAACAATGGACATCAATCCATTTTGCAACAGTCTGTAGTGTTGTTAAAAAGATAGTTCAACTCGAAATGAAAATTTACTCACTATTTACTCACTATCCACTATTATTTAGATATTTTGAAGAAAGCTGAAAACCTGTAACCACTCACTTCCATGCACATAGGTGTACACTACCTGACAAAAGTCTTGATCATAGGTATAGGAGCAACAAATAATGACTTAATGTCTAGTTGATCATTTGGAAAAGTGGCAGAAGGTCGATTTTCTGATGAATCATCTGTTAAACTGCATCCCAATCATCACAAATGCTGCAGAAAACCTATTGGAACCTGCATAGACCCAAGGTTTTTACATAAATTAGTCAAGTTTGGTAAAGGAAAAGTCATGGTTTGGGGTTACATTCAGTATTCAGTGGACGGCAACATTGCTAGCGTGAGGTATCAAGACATTTGTGCTGCACATTACTTTACAAACCACAGGAGAGGGTTATTCTTTAGAAGGATAGCGCTCCTGCTCATACTTCAGGCTCCACATCCAAGTTCCTGAAAGCAAAGAAGGTAAAGGTGCTCCAGGATTGGCCAGCCCAGTCACCAGATATAAACATTATTGATCATGTCTGGGGTAAGATGAAGGAGGAGGCATTGAAGATGAATCAAAAGAATCTTGCAAGAACGCTTTCTTCGCCATTCCAGATGAGTTTATTAATCAGTGATTTGAGTCATTGCAGAGATGTATGGATGCAGTCCTCCAAGCTCATGGGAGTTAGACACAATATTCATTCTTGACTTTATATTCTATACTGGACATTATTTCTGTTAAGTGACTTTTGTCTAAGCAAAGTCAGACCGTACTGTCCTAATTAAATAATTAAACATCAAGGTATGATCATATTTTATTTTGGCAAAATAAGTGTAATCTAGAGGCCTTTGCCTTTTATATAAGCCACTTTTGATACCAAATGGAAGTCAAGCTATTATTTGTTGTTCGTAAAACTTGGATAGGCGACAAGACTTTTGTCATGTAGTGTACTATCCAAATATTCAGGAAATCAATCAAGCAATAAATTAACTTGGGTTTTCTAATTAAAGATGCTTACTAAGTTCTCATACAGTATAACAATAAACGCTGGTAAAAATACATTTGTTTCTTTCATATCTCATAATATAACTAAAACAGTCCAATAAAGGCGGAGCGAACATCACAAACAAAGGAGTAGGGGTGAAACCAGCGACTAAACATACATATCAAAATATGTAGATGTATTTGAGCACTATTAATAAATTATATTAAATCAAATTATGGCTCTTACAGTAGGAAAAACATATACTACAGAAATCAGTAATTACTGGTGTCCAGCTTTCTCCAAGTGAAGTTTATTTATAAACAAATTTTGAGAGGATCACGTGCTTATTATTGTTCAAAGTTGTTCCAACTTTAGCTAATGACTGATTATCCTATCAGACGATCCTTAACTCACTATAAATAACCAGACTTTTCTCATCTCAATATCTTCGTCTTGAAGAACCCCCCCCCCCCCCCCCACCCAACCCTACTTACCCTCCTTTTAAACGGGCGTCACGTTGGCCAGCGATTAGCGCTGTTGCCTCACAGCAACAATACCCCTGGTTTAATTCCTTTCCAAACCAGACGGCATTTTTGTGCGGAGTTTGCTTGTTCTCCCCGTGGTCGCATTGGTTTACCCCGGGTCCTCCGGTTTCCTCCCACAGTTCAAAAACAAGCACCCTAAACAATTAATCCAAATACTTTAGCTAAACTCTGAGTACACCTTTCAGCATCCATATCTGACACTTAGCTACAACAAGCAAGAGGGGGAGTCATCGAGATCTACCTGAGCTCAAACTCCCCTCTCGCCCTGCAACGGGAGGGAGCCCAGGGCTCGAGGATATTATAGGCTCAGGGCTCTCTCCCGGGACAGCACGCCAAACTAGCTTTATTATCAATCATCAGCTAAGTGTGAACTCTTGAAAGTATCTACTTTTGTGTTCAACAGAATAAAGAAACTCATAAAGGGTTGGAACAAGTGAAGGGTGAGTAAACATCATTCATTCTTTCGGATTAGTCCCTTTTTTTTAGGGGTCGCAACAGCGGAATGAACTGTCAACTTATCCAGCATATGTTTTACACAGTGGATACCCTTCCAGCTGCAACCCAGTACTGGGAAACACCCATACACACTCATTCACACTCATACACTATGGCTAATTTACTTTATTCAATTCACCTATATAGTGCATGTGTTTGCACAGGGAGAACATGCAGAGTTCACACAGATATGCCAACTGACCCTGCCGAGACTCGAACCAGCAACCTTCTTGCTGTGAGGCTACAGTGGTAACCACTGAGCCATTGCGTCGCCAGTGCCTAAACAATGATTTTTGATTGTAAACATTTTCAGGCCCATAAAATGTATTTGTCTTGTAAACGAATGGAAAGATTTAATATTTCAAGTTGAAAACGGTGTCATTTAAAGAGACATACGCACACAAACGCATGCAGGACAGGCCGTTCTGATGAGCAGTGGGAACAGCGAGTTTGTTTTATTCCGTGGACTAATGCTGATCTATTAAAAGCTCTATTGTATCTCTTCCTCTTTGGCGCTCTTGTACATCCAGGAAATGCTTGTTTACTGAATCAGGTTATCAGCTCAGACCCAAATAGAGTTTCCCTCTCTGCGCCTGGAAACTGTCTAAGACTTCTGCTTCATTCATATGTTTTTACGGTGGTATTTAATTAAAAATAGTCTAACCTGTTGAGAGGATCCAACATACCCAAGCAATGTTCTAGTAGCCATCTAAAATACCCTGGTACTCACAATACTCTAGTACTGACCACTAATGAGTGGCCAGATAGCAACCAGCCAGAGCATCCTACTAAACATCCAACATGGGGTTTAGTTAAAAGGATTGATACCTTAAACTTTGAATACCCAAAAATGAAATTCTCTCAATAATTTCTCACTTTCATGACATAAAATTGACATATTTGGGATGAAATCTGAGCTCTCTGACCCTTCAAGACTCTTTCAAAGTCCAGAAAGGTACCAAAAAAATCAACCTTCAGTTGTTCAATCAGAATATTTTCAAGCTAGGAGTGCGCATATAAAACGAATATAGCTTTATTCGCGAAAAAAAAAATTTTTAATCACCAATTTCTTCTCAGTGTCAGTATATTGCGCACGTTCATGAGCACTGTTCACTAATGCTTACCACAGATGCTTACATGTTACTTCATGTATTTGAATTTACACCAGCAGCTTGACATACACAACGCTCTCATGAACATGCGCCCTATAAAGAAGGGGAATGTGTCGAAACAGTGCAAAGCATTCTGGGTATTTAGGACAAGTGAGGCTGATTCCTATTATTCTGTATTTATATATTGTATAACATATACACTCATCAGCAATAACCTGTATGCGCTCTCACTACAAATTAAGAAGAAATTCTATGTGTAAATGTTTTCTTATGGCAAGTCGATGATGCCCTGTTAGTTACAGATAAACGCCTTCATTTATTTGATCCGCCATCTTGGCGTATGTGCTCGGCTTCTTGAGCTCCACTTCACCGCTGGAGACAGAATGTTATGAGCAAAGAGCATTTATAAAGGTATGTACACATTGGTCAATTTTATTCGAAGGGTCCTTGCCAGGGCTTTTTTTTAATTTACTGGTAAAGTCGTTCCGGAAATAATTCACATATTTACTGGTATTACTGTGTGAAAGGGGCTAATTATTAATGTCTAAAGGTGGATGTAATCCATCCAAATTCCATTCATACTACACTGAAAAAAATGATTCAATGGATTTACAAAAAGTTGTTGCAAACAATTCATATGGGCTGAATTTAAATAAACAAATTAAGTTGTATTAATAGTAGTTATATTATTTATAAATATATACACACACACACACACACATATTTTTACTTACTAATTACATAATATAACATTTTTGTGTGTTGTGCTATAATTAAATAAATCATTTAATATTCATTCATTTTCTTGTTGGCTTAGTCCCTTTATTAATCCGGGGTCGCCACAGCGGAATGAACCGCCAACTTATCCAGCAAGTTTTTACACAGCGAATGCCCTTCCAGCTGCAACCCATCTCTGGGAAACACACACATTCACACACACACTCATACACTACAGACAATTTAGCTTACCCAATTCACCTGTACCACGTCTTTGGTCTGTGGGGGAAACCGGAGCATCCGGAGGAAACTCACACGAACATGAGGAGAACATGCAAACTCCACACAGAAACGCCAACTAAGCCGAGGTTCGAACCAGCGACCTTGTTGCTGTGAGACGACAGCAATAAACAAATTAAATTTAGTAATGTTCAATTTGGGGCGAGGCAGTGGCGCAGTAGGTAGCTACTGCGCCACTGCCTCGCCCCAAGTTGAACATTAATAAATTTAATTTGTTTATTTACATTAAGCCCGTGTAAATTGTTTGCAACCACTTACCTTAAAATTCGTTCATACTAGATAGATATTATACTATTTCCTAACAGCCGTGTACTAAATTTGAATTCAAATGTAGTACATACTTGAGTAGTAAGCGATTTCAGACGCAGCGTAACCCTTTAACAATCACACCGTTCCCATAGCAACTAACTGGAGCACGATAGCAACACCCTGTTGTTCTATTTTTTTATATCTCATACGTCTTCATGTGATTATATATAAAGGTTTCACATAAGTTTATCACCCCTGAATCTCTCCTGACCTCAGCTGTGAATCTCTTTAACCGCGAGTTGATTTCTGACCCAGTTTCTGTGATATTAAAATGCTAAGCAACACTGAAATGCCTCAATCCAGCCTAATGAACTTTGGGAAGTTCAGGCTGTCCCTCACGCAGGCTCACCTGGGGATGTTCTGTCCTCGCTGACGGATCAGCTTCTAACCTACGCTGACACACACACACACACACACTTAAGTAAAAGACATTATTGTGTTCAGTGATGATGACCCCTGACCCCTGATGGATGCTCAGGGATGCTGGCGTGTGTCTGGCATTAAGCTGAGCTTGTTGAAGTGAGTGCGTGTGTGTGTGAGTGTGTGTCAGGGGTTTTGTGGTGTGCGCCATTAAGCTGATTGGCTCTAATACTTTCTGTTCTGGCTCTGAGTTTCCATTGCGGCATTCCAGCTGATTAAACATGCATGTGTGTGTGCCATCTGATTAACCTTCGAGAGCACAGCACACAACGCTTCCACTTCCTGTCCATTCATCCATCATCAATACACACATTCCTGACAGGAGGCTGGCTGAAGGTCAGTAATTTAGCATTTAGATTAGACCAAAGGTGGCATCTAGACTTTAAGAGATTGCATTCCAGTCATAACAGATGTTGTTTACATACTGAAGTCTAATATCAAGGCACAGAATTGTGTTTATATATATATATATTACTATCGGGCGACGCAGTGGTGCAGTAGGTAGAGCTGTCGCTTCACAGCATTTCTTTGTGGAGTTTGCATGTTTTCCCCGCGTGGGTTTCCTCCGGGTGCTCTGGTTTCCTCGACAGTCCAAAGACATGCGGTACAGGTGAATTGGATAGGCTAAATTGTCCGTAGTGTATGAGTGTGTATGAGTGTTTGTGGATGTTTCTAATGGGTTGTGGCTGGAAGGGCATCCGCTGCATAAAACGTGCTAGATAAGTTGGCGGTTCATTCCGCTGTGGCGACCCCGGATTAATAAAGGGACTAAGCCAAAAAGAAAATGAATGAATGTATATATTATATTACAACGCAATCTCACAGCAATTCGTAACTTTTTGATTCAGTGGCTAATTCGTATGAATTCGTACGATTTAATTCGTACAATTTAGTATGATTTGCTCATCACCCAATGACGGTTGAGGTTAGGGGTGGGGTTAGGTGCCACGCCTCCTTTTTAAAATCGACTGAACTACGTATTTGTACAAATTAGCCACTAAACTGACAAAAAGTAAAACACTTACGTTTCCTCGTGAGATCGGGCTGATATATTATCAGTTTGCATACATTAACATGTCATTTAAATATTAATTGATATTAATTCTTAATAAACATTATTCAAATTAATCATATTAAAAATTGCATGTATTAAAATTGTATCATATTAATCATATATATATATATATATATATATATATATATATATATATATATATATATATATATATATATATATATATATATATATATATATAATGTATATATATAGTTATTTTTATAATGGTTATAAAACATTAATATTAAATAATATTTGAATTGAATGTTATTGTATGCAAAATAAGAAATAGAAATACATGTATATAATGAATAGATTGTGTATATATTATAATATAATGATCAAAATCCTATATTTAAAATATTTCAATTGACATTTTTTTTAAATAATATATTTATAATTTAATATAAAATATCACACTCGTAACAGTGTGATGTGGCCGTATTTCGGCACTGGTGGGAGGTGTGTGTTGGCTCGAAGCCACCAGCTGAGTGCCTTAGTGTCCCACCAGTGACAATATACAGCCACATCATCGCACTGCTACGTGTGTGATATTGCATTTATACAACAGTTCGATGGCATAATCATGTAAATAAAAAAGAAAATCAAATACAGAGAGTCTCAAAATCCTTTTGTATGAGGAACTACTTTCTTCCACCATTCGTTCACATCTGCAGCTGACATCAGAACAGCAGAAAATGTTACTAATTCACCAACGTCACTTTAGAGCTAGTGTTTGAATGATTCTCTCTAGAATAATGTCTAAAGTGATGACAAAACAGCTAATTTTGCTCACATCTTAAGATTATGAAGCTGAACGGCATGAAATGCCATCAGTCTACAGATATTTCCTAGTATTTCTCTGTTGCAATCAGGATCACTATAAAAGCAAAGCAAACACTACTTGTTTCTGTGGCATAAATACAGCACTGCAAAATACAAAAGAGAGAGATCGACTCAGAATTTCACTTACCTGATTTAAAATGATTCATTCAGCTGTAGCTTGAAACAAATGCTGAGAAAATGCGTTTTCTTACAGAGGGACTAATTATGGGGTCTCCATCTTGTGGCGGAACGTCAACCATCACTTTCTTTGCAGCCAATGCACTGAATGCGATGCTCTGAAATGATAAATATTTTAAAATAGGCACTATCCTGATAAATAAATGCATAATTGTAATTTAAACAACTACATTCTTGCCTAAAAAAGCCTCAAAATGCATTATGTTGCCCAACAGCAGCAATATTTATCAAACTGTAGAGTGCCCTCTGCTTGTTGCTGTATGTGGGTGGAATGATAAACAATGGTGAAGGGTTAAGAGGTAGTACGAGTGCTGTTATTTGCAGAATATCGCACAATATCAGCCAATCAGATTCAAGATATGTAGTGTGTATATATATATATATATATATATATATATATATATATATATATATATATATATATATATATATATAATTAGAATATATAATAAAATATAATATAAATATATAATAATGGGATTAATATAAATATGTAAACAGTACTAATATTATTAAAGTTTTGATCCTTATTTTATTTGTTTTAATATTTATGCACTGTTTAATATAAAGATTTTGTTTTTGAGAACATAATAATGCTTCATGTGATGTATATTTACTGTCGTGAGTCCTGAGATCCTTGACTTTTCACCGTTCCCATCTGAATCTATTTTTGCAGACCCTGCTTGGAGAAAAAAAAAAGAAATCGGACGATCTTTTAGTGGTGTATGAGTAGGAAGGGCAGCGGGTCGTGGGAATCGGTTCAACGCTGCAGTCTGAGACTCACTTCCACCAAAAGCATCAGAAGTGCAGTAAATGAACAACGGAGGAAGTGCAGGAACAATGTACAAGTCTGAACAAATACACACACACACACACAAACACACACACACACACACACACACACACACACACACACACACACACACACACACACACACACACACACAAACGGAGCTGATCAGGGTGTGGGACTGCAGTGAGGTGACAGCCGTTTCTCTGAAACACAGAAGCCCACAAAGAAAAGACATTTCTGTTTCCCATAATTCTGCGTACGTTTCCTCTGGCTACAGTTCCCACAGTGACTATTCTTCTTCTTTATTAAAGGGATAGTTTGCCCAAAAATGAAAATTACATCATCATTACTATTGACATCCATAGTATTTGTTTTTCCTACTATAGAAGTCAATGGCTTTTCCAGATTTCTTCAAATAATCTTCATTTGTGTTCAGTTTTATAAAGGTTTGGAAGCACATGATGGTGAGTGGTGAGTTCATTTTAATTTTGGGTGATTGTTTTTGGGTGAACTATCCCTTTAAGGCAAGACACTGCAGGTGAATAGGGTAAAAGAAAAGCAAACTACTTTTCTCCATAATTTTCTAGTTGAGGGTAAAAGTTTGTGAATACATGTGTAGCACAAAAATCTAAACACAGATGATGTCAGATTAAAAATACTTTTTTGGCATATTAGAGGCCCATGTTTTTATTTTGAGGGGATTTATGGAGATACTTTTTTTATCACTCCATAGTTTAGAAAATACTGTGAACAACCAGAAAGAAAACAAATTAATTAAAAATGTATATATATATATAAATATGTCTAAGAACAGGAAACGGAGGCTACAAAGGCTGGCACAGGCTCACCAAAATTGGACAATAGAAGATTGGAAAATTGTTGTCTGGTCTGATGAGTCTCGATTTCTGCTGCCACATTCTGATAGTCGGATCAGAATTTGGCATCAACAACATGATAGCATGGATCCATCCTGCTTTGTATCAACTGTTCAGGCTGGTGGTGTTACGGTGTGGAGGATATTTTCTTGGCACACTTTGGGCTCATTAGTACCAATTGAGCATTGTGTCAACACTACAGCCTCCCTGAGTATTGTTGCTGACCATGTCCATCCCTTTATGACCACAGTGTCTCCATCCTCTGATGGCTACTTCCAGCAGGATAACACAACATGTCATAAAGCGTGAATCATCTCAGACTGGTTTCTTGAACATGAATTTTCACTGTACTCAAATGGCCTCCACAGTCACCAGAACTCAATCCAATAGAGCTACTTTGGGATGTGGTGGAACGGGAGATTCGCATCATGGATGTGCAGCCGACAAATCTGCTGCAACTGCGGGATGTCATCATGTCAATATGGAGCAAGGTCTCTGAGGAATATTTCCAGTACCTTGTTGAATCTCTGCCACGAAGGATTAAGGCAGGTCTGAAGGCAAAAGTAAGGTACCTAATATAGTGGCCGGATATATATAATATATATAATATATATATAATTATTTTATTTTTTTGGGTAAAATTAATAATTCGATTCATGGCTCAATTTATAAAAAATCCTCTTTCAAAATCTTGCAATTAATATAATTAATATGAAAACAAATTGTTAAAATGCGACAAATGTAACACTTAAAAGTGTATTTAGATTATTTACATGTTTTTTTTAGACTGAAAAACACTTTATGAAAAGTCAAATGAACAATAATTTCAAAAACTACAAAAATGTAACAAATTAAATAATAATTAAATAGCCTGCAGTGTCTTGCCTCAAACAATTTTCCCTGCTAAACGAAAATGCAAAACTAGTGACAGGAAAGTGTGTTTATTCATTTCTCTGTGTGGGTGTGTATTTGTGAGCAACTTCAAAAGTCTCCAGGCTGGAAATGAAGCATGCTGACCGGTAATGTCAGTTTTAGTGTGTTGTTTATCAAAGCCACTCCGGTAGGAAGCTAGAACGTGACCAGTGTAGCGGCGCAAGCCATGAAAACGTGAATGATTGTGAATGTGCGCTGTTCCTGTCCCACACAACGCCCAGCCTCAATCAATTTGGTTGAAAGTGTAAATGCTGACTGAATAATTTGAGCTATAGTCCGCTCTTAACAACTCATTTTGAACACACATTTGCATATTTTATTTTAAAAAGGTAATTTTTAACTCTTTGCTGCTTGCATGTCATGATTTTACCAAGTACGATGCAATCCTGGATTAACATATTGATGCTGGAACATCATTCTTGTTGGAAAATGTAGTCCATACCTATTCCCTACACCTAAACCCAGCCATTACTGTAAATTATTCCTAAATTCAGAGTACATAAATAGTTAGATAACAATCATGTAGTAGTGCACAAACCTAACCGTACACCTAAACATACCATAAACTGTAAACATGTCCCGTAATTTTGATTGGCTGATTGGAATGTTGTTCCAGGATCAACATAAATGTTCACCCAAGAAGATGTCCTACTTGGTAAAATCAGGTTGGCTCTAGTCTATGGATATGCCTGATAATAATAGTCCCCAGCTAGTTAACTTTCAACGTGACCACCTGCTTGCAAAGGCAATCGTTCTGTGTATTATCATTGTGCCAGCTTCCACCATGGTACCGCAGCAAATTTCCTTGTTCGTTACGCTGGAATGAGAGTATATATGGTGACGTATCGGCCTAGAAAATAGCTATTTAATTTTCTGTTGGTCCTGGTACATGATGTATCTACAGAAGAGTCAAGATTTAAATAGAAAATTTATCAAATCTTTTTGGTGATTCTTTTTTGGTGATCTTTGCTAATCTAAGAGTTCTCCCTCCAGACCCAGAGATCTGGAATATGGAGCTCAAAAATAATACATTTAAAGATATGGTTCATACATCTGCAACAGAATTCAAATTTACAAAATCCAATTCGTAAACTCAAAACACGATTTGTAAATACACAAATCCAATTCGTAAATTCAAAACACGATTTGTAAATATACAAATCCAATTCATAAATTTAAAACACTATTCATAAATACACAAACACAATTCGTAAATTCAAAACACGATTCGTAAATTCACAAATCCAATTTGTAAATTTAAAACACGATTTGTAAATACACAAATCCAATTCAGAAATTCAAAACACGATTCGTAAATACACAAATCAAATTCGTAAATTCAAAACACGATTCGTAAATAAACAAATCCAATTTGTAAATTTAAAACACTATTCATAACAACACAAACACAATTCGTAAATTCAAAACACGATTCGTAAATTTTCAAATCCAATTCATAAATTCAAAACATGATTCGTAAATACACAAATCGAATTCGTAAATTCAAAACACGATTCGTAAATATACAAATCCAATTTATATATTCAAAACACGATTCGTAAATACACAAATCCAATTCGTAAATTTAAAACACTATTCATAAGCACACAAACACAATTAGTAAATTTAAAACACGATTCGTAAATTTACAAATCCAATTCATAAATTCAAAACACGATTCGTAAATACAAAAATCCAATTCATCAATTCAAAACATGATTCGTAAATACAAAAATCGAATTCATAAATTCAAAACACGATTCGTAAATACACAAATCCAATTCAAAAATTCAAAACACGATTTGTAAATACAAAAATCCAATTCGTAAATTTAAAACACTATTCATAAATACACAAACACAATTCGTAAATTCAAAACACGATTCGTAATATACACAAATCCAGTTCACTTTGGGTAAATAGTTATGATTTTTACTTGTGAGTTCACAAATTGTGAGCTGTATTCTGAGTGGTTGATTGGAATGTTCTTCCAGGATCAACATAGATGTTAATGCACGAACATGTCTCACTTAGGTTAGCGTTGCTCCTTTCACTCTAAAATAATCTTAAATTTTCAGATTTTTAAAAATCACAATTATGGGTTAATATTTATTTTTATGGATTGCCCCTCGTAGTTTGTGAGCATTTGTTTTACTTGGAAGTTGGTTCTGTAGTGGTGAACAAAAGCAGATAATAAGTGAAGACCGGGGGAGCTCTAGGGCTGGGAGGTGCACTGTTGCAAAACCGCCCACATTTTTTTACTCGCAAAATCAAATTCAAAACCGCCCAATCTGGCAACTCTGTCTGTAAAGTTTCAGCTCAAAACACCCATCAGATTATGTATTATACCAAATATTGGTATTATTTATGATCAAAATATTGGAATGTTTTGCTCTGAACACATTGTTGCTGTTTTTGTGGCCTGTACCTTTAATGCTAGTTCTCCCCGCCCATCGTTCCCATGTGCCTGTCAGAGTGTGCCTCAATCTCCACCTCGGCTGCGTCAGATAAACAGCACAGTGACAGACATGAAGGAAGCAGATCTCACGTAACGTTTGTGAGGAATACTTCAGCAAGAACTTTCCCAATGATTATTTGATGTATTTGTTGTGGAGTTTTTGAGTTGATGAGAACGATGAGTCACACACAGTGTTTGAGGAGGTTACTTTGGAAATGTAACAGATTACAAATTACCCTATTTAAAATGTATTAAGTAGTGCACCTTTTCAATTACTTTATAAAGGTAAAGTAACTGATTACATCTGATTACTTTTGAATTACTTTTAAATTTCTAATGGATATTTTCAACTAAATCATTACCAAGCATTTTTACCATGCAGGTGTGACCTTACAGTAGCTCTGTTAGCTGTGCTGTTTATCTGACGCAGCCGCAGCTGTTTATCTGTGTGACTCATCGTTCTCATCAACTCAATAACTCCACAACAAATACATCAAATAATCATTGGAAAAGTTCTTACTGTAGTATTTTTCACAAACGTTGCATGAGATTTGCTTCCTTCATGTCTGTCACTGTGCTGTTTATCTGACGCAGCCGATAAACAGCCCTCTGACAAGCACATGGGAACAGTGGACGGGGAGAACTAGCATTATAGACACAACAAAGAAAATACCAATATTCTGATATAGTAAATAATCTGATGGGTGTTTTGAGCTGAAACTTTACTGACACATTCTGGAAACACAAAAGACTTATCTTAAATCTTGAAAAAGAGGTAAAATATGTGCTCTTTAAAATAATAGCTTTGCTACTGTAAAATGTAAGCTACGCTACTGCCTAACACTGCAAACAGTTATTAACATTCTTCAAATTATCTTATTTTGTTTTCAACAGAAAATATTTCACAAAGATTCCAAACCACTGTAAAAAATGCTGGATTCTGCGCAATCGATTTGTGTTGGATTAACGTGAAGGAATCAAGTTAACTTGTCTGACTTTACAAATGTAAGTGTATTGAACATAAAACAATTAAGTTGTCCACAACAAACTCAAGAAGTGTGTTGTTTTAGCTCATTTTAAATAAGTAGTTTAAACAAGCAGCACACATTAATTATGTTATGAGTGTAGTAACTGGTGAACAAATGTTCATTTTTGTGTGAACTATCCCATGCAGGAGCCCCCTAAATCTCCAAACTGAGCAGTAAAACAATAGTGATTCGTTCTGGTTTATTCATATGCTTAAGCCCAAATATGAGTAAGTGCTGAGCTCTTCCCGCTCCTTGTTTTGCAGCGATTCAGTCACGCAGAATTGGGGAAATATGGGAGGAATTCCCTGGACTCGGCATAAATGTGCCCCCCTAAAGCCCTGCGGTGCAGTTTGGGCTACATCAGGCCGTGTGGACAGAGCAGGACCAGAATGCTGTTATTCTACAGATGTTTACTGGAAGAGCACAGAGGCCCGGACATACCCCGAATATCTGTCCTCTCGGTGTTTAAACACAGAGATTAAGGAAAGCAGGGCAGTAACAACATGCCGATTAAGTGCTCAACAGTGTTTTAGTGTCAGAACGTCACGCATTTACTGGCCCTGTTTACTGGAAGCTCTTTGTATTCATATAGATCTCTAATACTGCAAAACAAGAGGCCCTTTAGCACGAGGGAATTCCTGCAGCGCTTGACCCAGAAGATTAGCCCTGTATGTTTTTAAAAAGGGTCATGCTAAACAAATATGTATAATTTTTTTGATTGTGTTTAAATAATTAAATGGGGCAGAATGTGAGTGTGTATCAGTGTTTCCTTGTACTAGGTTGCGGCTGGAAGGGCATCCGCTGTGTAAAACATATGTTGGATAAGTTGGCGGTTCATTCCGCTGTGGTGACCCCTGATAAATAATGGACAAAGCAGGAAAATTAATGAATTAATGTTTTGAATTAGCATGATCTTAAAGAATAAGAAGAGAGCCCTTAATGCATCTATTAATCTTGTAGTAATAAGAGCTGCTTAATGTTTTACAGATGTCAGACTCTGCGTCATTTGCAACTAGACCTGGGTCGATAATTCGATATTGATAATTATCACGATATAAAATCTTTCAATAAAACGATAATGACAGTTCGATAATTGCTCGATAATATTTTCGCACTATGCGTAACGTTGCGCAAGCATTTTGCAGCCTGCCCTTCCAGATGCCGCACGCCGTACAAGTTTACAGCAAGTGTGCCGCAAGCCTACGTTTGAGTGAAGGTTTCGGCCGTTAGATCGCCCCCTGGGGGCTGGCTGCAGTACAAGTCATAAAGCCCGCCTCCTCCGTGTTAATGAAGGAGACTTGAGCCCAAATAAAAAAAAATATTACACTTGCAATAAAATGTCCCGAAAGATAGTTCTGGTCGATTAAGGCACTGGTTATTGTGCTGAAATAGGTGCAGATCTTCATTTTTGTAAACAGTTTGTTTTTAGCAGTAATTTAATGCTGGGCGTGTCATCGTGATACACAGCTGTGATTGACAGTTTCTCAAAGCGCGGCGTCTGAGCTTCGGCAGGAGACTGAAGTAGACTGAAATGTTATTATTCGATTTCTGTGTTATTTTACCATGACAAAATGAGTTCAGCAGTAAACTATAGTTTCTGACATACATGATCCTGGTGGAACACTGTTTATTCGCTAAGTTCAGGGCTTTTTTCGGGCTTTATTAGTTTGCTGATACACGCCTAGCCACCCAGATAGCAAAACACAGTTCCGGCTAGATTCTCGCCTGCCGGAGACTTATCTCTTAGAGCTCAGACTGACTAATGTTACCTCTGCTGGACCTACTCCGGATGCCTGGACTCACTGCCCGATTCCAGTCCGAGTCAATCGAGCCTGATGCGGCGGCCGAGCGAGCAGGCGCTGCCGCATGCGAGCCGGAATCACCCCGCGACGCCGCGAGTAAGTTATGCGCTGCGGCCTGGAGCTGGCGCGATTGAATATATAAAACCCTCATATTTGTTAACGTTATTACATCCATTTGTGTTGATATGACAGCAAACGCATGCTGAGAAGTTCGGGGGGCGTAGTTGATTTTACATAAAGCGTTTGATTGGAAGCTCGACTCTGCTCATTTTCGCGGCTCCTCCTCTGGCTCCATCAAACAGTCCTTCTGCGCATGTCTGGCTCCAATTTCAGCAGTCTTTTGCGACAGTTTGTGCCCGTCAAGCAGGCGTTTTGCCCTCAAGGCGTTCAATGGGAAAAAGGGCTGTCGCGTCGTCCATATTTTTTACAGTCATTGGTTTACAGCCATACAGTGTTAGTTGCACTTATATGAGTAAGAAAGAAATAAGGTAAAAAAGGTCAGAATCACAGACACTGTTGACAAGAAACGTCACTAGACTTCATGAGCTACTTAGTTTTTCGCTATCCGACACAAAACAGAGCAACGTGCACCGCAAACTGAGCAGACGAATCGTGTCATCAAAAGCAGGCAACACCACGACCTGTTTCACCATGTTAAACAAGACCACCCTTATGAAGATGCTAAGAAATTACAGACCTAAACAAGTGTTAGTAAACCAATGCAGCTACCCAGCAGAGTCTCATGTTATCCTTTTCGAAAGCCGTGCCTTACGAGAAAAAACCCCCGAAAAGACAGACACAAGACATGACAGAGGAAACAATCTCAAACACATCTCAGTGAACTCTTGATGCTTTCTGTAAACTACAGGCTGCATCATTTATTTGTTACGACAATAATAGGATCTTTTAATGTCAAGCTTATGATTTCTTTTTAATATTAAAACATTTGTTTTGAAATCTGTAATACTACTTTTGTCTCTCATCGACGGTAAAAGAACCAGCCTTTAGGCTATATATTTAAAGGACATAATCACAGAGGACATATAAGATGCTCAAGACATAATCTTTAAAAAAATGACATATTAAAAATGCAGCAAATATATGACAGACGTTTACAACAGCAGTGGATCATTAATTAAATCCTTTTTTTCCACGGAGCAAATTATGTGACCTTTAACTCACATTGTTCCAAACCGGGTTTATTTTTTTTTCCTGATGTTGAACAATAATATTCAATAACTTGTAGGTAATGTCTTTGGTTGTTGAAAACTTGAACAGTAAATGCAGAATAAAGATTGTTCTTTTGTTTACTATTTTATTATTTATATTGTCAGACAGTTAAAACATTTCACTAAATGTGTTAAATCAGCTGCACAAAGCCACTGGCATGCTGAAAATCTTATATATTTGATAGATATAAAGATTTTACATTTATCGAGATAAATATCGATATCGACTGATATGAAAAAAATTATCGTGATAATTTTTTTTTTGCCATATCGCCCAGCTCTATTTGCAACCATAGCTTTTTTAATGATGTACGTCTCACATTAACAGGTTAATATCTGCTTGCATTGCAGACATAATCCACACATCCCTATCTGCACATATCCCAATCATATCAGATTTGGTACCGCATACTGTATGAATTAAGCCCGAATCTGATCTGAAAACAGTGGAACTCATCTGCTTTTTAACTCCTTACACGATGATGACCTCAAAGGAGGAAGAAAATGGAATTGGGTCACTCAAGCCACGCAGTGTAAATGAATGGAGGGGCTGCAATAATGTACAGCACGTTTTTACAGGAAAACATGCTTATCTATGCTAGTACACCCAGCCAGAATAATAACCTTTTGCAATATACACCCACAGGCCACTTTATTAGGTACACCCATCCAACTGCTGTAACGGAAATGTCTTCAGCCAATAAAATATCAGCATCTCAATGCATTTAGGCATGTAGACACGTTCAATATGATCTGCTGCAGTTCAAACCGAGCATCAGAATAGAGAAGAAAGGTGATTTAAGTGACTTTGAATGTGGCATAGTTGTTGGTGCCAAACGGGCTTGTCTGAGTATTTCAGAAACTGCTGATCAACTGGGATTTTCACGCACAACCATCTCTAGGGTTTACAGAGAATGGTCTGAAAAACAGAAAATATCCATTGAGCGTCAGTTCTGTGGGTGCAAATACCTTGTTAATGCCAGAAGTCAGAGGAGAATGGCCAGACTGGTTCCATCTGATAGAAAGACAACAGTAACTCAAATATCCACCTGTTACAACCGAGGTCTGCAGAAGAGCATCTCTGAACAAAACGTCCAACCTTGAGGCAGATGGGCTAAAGCAGCAGAAGACCACACCGGGTGCCACTTCTGTCAGCTAAGAACAGGAAACTAAGGTTACAATTGGCACAGGCTCACCAAAATTGGACAAAAGAAGATTGGAAAAACGTTGCCTGGTCTGATGAGTCTTGATTTCTGCTGCCACATTCGAAAGGTAGGGTCAGAATATGTTGTCAACAATGGTTCAGGCATGATCTTAAAGAATAAGAAGAGAGCCCTTAATGCATCTATTAATCATGTAGTAATGAGAGCTGCTTAATGTTTCACAGATGTCAGAGTCTGCGTCATTTGCAACTAGACCTGGGCGATAATTCGATATTGATAATTATCACGATATAAAATCTTTCGATAAAACGATAATGACAGTTCGATAATTGCTCGATAATATTTTCGCACTATGCGTAACGTTGCGCAAGCATTTTGCAGCCTGCCCTTCCAGATGCCGCACGCCGTACAAGTTTACAGCCATACAGTGTTAGTTGCACTTAAATGAGTAAGAAAGAAATAAGGTAAAAAAGGTCAGAATCACAGACACTGTTGACAAGAAACGTCACTAGACTTCATGAGCTACTTAGTTTTTCGCTATCCGACACAAAACAGAGCAACATGCACCGCAAACTGAGCAGACGAATCCAGCCTGATCTCACAAGAAAATGTAAGTATTTTACGTTTTGCCAGTTTAGTGGCTAATTCGTACGAATTTGTACGAGTTCAGTCGTACGAAATGGTACGATTTTAAAAAGGAGGCGTGGCACCTGACCCCACCCCTAACCCCAACCGTCATTGGGGGATAAGCAAATCGTACTAAATTGTACGAATTAGATCGTACGAATTCATACGAATTAGCCACTAAATGAAAAAGTTACGAATTGCCGTGAGATTGTGTTGACGAATCGTGTCATCAAAAGCAGGCAACACCACGACCTGTTTCACCATGTTAAACAAGACCACCCTTATGAAGATGCTAAGAAATTACAGACCTAAACAAGTGTTAGTAAACCAATGCAGCTACCCAGCAGAGTCTCATGTCATCCTTTTCGAAAGCCGTGCCTTACTAGAAAAAACCCCCGAAAAGACAGACACAAGACATGACAGAGGACACAATCTCAAACACATCTCAGTGAACTCTTGATGCTTTCTGTAAACTACAGGCTGCATCATTTATTTGTTACGACAATAATAGGATCTTTTGATGTCAAGCTTATGATTTCTTTTTAATAATAAAATATTTGTTTTGAAATCTGTAATACTACTTTTGTCTCTCATCGACAGTAAAAGAACCAGCCTTTAGGCTATATATTTAAAGGACATAATCACAGAGGAGATATAAGATGCTCAAGACATAATCTTTAAAAAAAATGACATATTCAAAATGCAGCAAATATATGACAGACGTTTACAACAGCAGTGGATCATTAATTAAATCCTTTTTTTCCACGGAGCAAATTATGTGACCTTTAACTCACATTGTCCCAAACCGGGTTTATTTTTTTTCCTGATGTTGAACAATAATATTCAATAACTTGTAGATAATGTCTTTGGTTGTTGAAAACTTGAACAGTAAATGCAGAATAAAGATTGTTCTTTTGTTTACTATTTTATTATTTATATTGTCAGACAGTTAAAACATTTCACTAAATGTGTTAAATCAGCTGCACAAAGCCACTGGCATGCTGAAAATCTTATATATTTGATAGATATAAAGATTTTACATTTATCGAGATAAATATCGATATCGACTGATATGAAAAAAATTATCGTGATAATTTTTTTTTTGCCATATCGCCCAGCTCTATTTGCAACCATAGCTTTTTTAATGATGTACGTCTCACATTAACAGGTGAATATCTGCTTGCATTGCAGACATAATCCACACATCCCTATCTGCACATATCCCAATCATATCAGATTTGGTACCGCATACTGTATGAATTAAGCCCGAATCTGATCTGAAAACACTGGAACTCATCTGCTTTTTAACTCCTTACACGATGATGACCTCATGGGAGGAAGAAAATGGAATTGGGTCACTCGAGCCACGCAGTGTAAATGAATGGAGGGGCTGCAATAATGTACAGCACGTTTTTACAGGAAAACATGCTTATCTATGCTAGTACACCCAGCCAGAATAATAACCTTTTGCAATATACACCCACAGGCCACTTTATTAGGTACACCCATCCAACTGCTGTAACGGAAATGTCTTCAGCCAATAAAATATCAGCATCTTAATGCATTTAGGCATGTAGACACGGTCAATATGATCTGCTGCAGTTCAAACCGAGCATCAGAATAGAGAAGAAAGGTGATTTAAGTGACTTTGAATGTGGCATAGTTGTTGGTGCCAAACGGGCTTGTCTGAGTATTTCAGAAACTGCTGATCTACTGGGATTTTCACGCACAACCATCTCTAGGGTTTACAGAGAATGGTCTGAAAAACAGAAAATATCCATTGAGCATCAGTTCTGTGGGTGCAAATACCTTGTTAATGCCAGAAGTCAGAGGAGAATGGCCAGACTGGTTCCATCTGATAGAAAGACAACAGTAACTCAAATATCCACCTGTTACAACCGAGGTCTGCAGAAGAGCATCTCTGAACAAAACGTCCAACCTTGAGGCAGATGGGCTAAAGCAGCAGAAAACCACACCGGGTGCCACTTCTGTCAGCTAAGAACAGGAAACTAAGGTTACAATTGGCACAGGCTCACCAAAATTGGACAAAAAAAAATTGGAAAAACGTTGCCTGGTCTGATGAGTCTTGATTTCTGCTGCCACATTCGAAAGGTAGGGTCAGAATATGTTGTCAACAATGGTTCAGGCATGATCTTAAAGAATAAGAAGAGAGCCCTTAATGCATCTATTAATCATGTAGTAATGAGAGCTGCTTAATGTTTCACAGATGTCAGAGTCTGCGTCATTTGCAACTAGACCTGGGCGATAATTCGATATTGATAATTATCACGATATAAAATCTTTCAATAAAACGATAATGACAGTTCGATAATTGCTCGATAATATTTTCGCATTATGCGTAACGTTGCGCAAGCATTTTGCAGCCTGCCCTTCCAGATGCCGCACGCCGTACAAGTTTACAGCCATACAGTGTTAGTTGCACTTATATGAGTAAGAAAGAAATAAGGTAAAAAAGGTCAGAATCACAGACACTGTTGACAAGAAACGTCACTAGACTTCATGAGCTACTTAGTTTTTCGCTATCCGACACAAAACAGAGCAACGTGCACCGCAAACTGAGCAGACGAATCGTGTCATCAAAAGCAGGCAACACCACGACCTGTTTCACCATGTTAAACAAGACCACCCTTATGAAGATGCTAAGAAATTACAGACCTAAACAAGTGTTAGTAAACCAATGCAGCTACCCAGCAGAGTCTCATGTCATCCTTTTCGAAAGCCGTGCCTTACGAGAAAAAACCCCCGAAAAGACAGACACAAGACATGACAGAGGACACAATCTCAAACACATCTCAGTGAACTCTTGATGCTTTCTGTAAACTACAGGCTGCATCATTTATTTGTTACGACAATAATAGGATCTTTTGATGTCAAGCTTATGATTTCTTTTTAATAATAAAATATTTGTTTTGAAATCTGTAATACTACTTTTGTCTCTCATCGACGGTAAAAGAACCAGCCTTTAGGCTATATATTTAAAGGACATAATCACAGAGGAGATATAAGATGCTCAAGACATAATCTTTAAAAAAAATGACATATTAAAAATGCAGCAAATATATGACAGACGTTTACAACAGCAGTGGATCATTAATTAAATCCTTTTTTTCCACGGAGCAAATTATGTGACCTTTAACTCACATTGTCCCAAACCGGGTTTATTTTTTTTCCTGATGTTGAACAATAATATTCAATAACTTGTAGATAATGTCTTTGGTTGTTGAAAACTTGAACAGTAAATGCAGAATAAAGATTGTTCTTTTGTTTACTATTTTATTATTTATATTGTCAGACAGTTAAAACATTTCACTAAATGTGTTAAATCAGCTGCACAAAGCCACTGGCATGCTGAAAATCTTATATATTTGATAGATATAAAGATTTTACATTTATCGAGATAAATATCGATATCGACTGATATGAAAAAAATTATCGTGATAATTTTTTTTTTGCCATATCGCCCAGCTCTATTTGCAACCATAGCTTTTTTAATGATGTACGTCTCACATTAACAGGTGAATATCTGCTCACATTGCAGACATAACTGCACATATCCCAATCATATCAGATTTGTTACCGCATACTGTATGAATTAAGCCCGAATCTGATCTGAAAACACTGGAACTCATCTGCTTTTTAACTTCTTACACGATTATGACCTCAAGGGAGGAAGAAAATGGAATTGGGTCACTCGAGCCACGCAGTGTAAATGAATGGAGGGGCTGCAATAATGTACAGCACGTTTTTACAGGAAAACATGCTTATGTATGCTAGTACACCCAGCCAGAATAATAACCTTTTGCAATATACACCCACAGGCCACTTTATTAGGTACACCCATCCAACTGCTGTAACGGAAATGTCTTCAGCCAATAAAATATCAGCATCTCAATGCATTTAGGCATGTAGACACGGTCAATATGATCTGCTGCAGTTCAAACCGAGCATCAGAATGGAGAAGAAAGGTGATTTAAGTGACTTTGAATGTGGCATAGTTGTTGGTGCCAAACAGGCTTGTCTGAGTATTTCAGAAACTGCTGATCAACTGGGATTTTCACGCACAACCATCTCTAGGGTTTACAGAGAATGGTCTGAAAAACAGAAAGTATCCATTGAGCATCAGTTCTGTGGGTGCAAATGCCTTGTTAATGCCAGAAGTCAGAGGAGAATGGCCATACTGGTTCCATCTGATAGAAAGACAACAGTAACTCAAATATCCACCTGTTACAACCGAGGTCTGCAGAAGAGCATTTCTGAACAAAACGTCCAACCTTGAGGCAGACGGGCTACAGCAGCAGAAGACCACACCGGGTGCCACTTCTGTCAGCTAAGAACAGGAAACTAAGGTTACAGTTGGCACAGGCTCACCAAAATTGGACAAAAGAAGATTGGAAAAATGTTGCCTGGTCTGATGAGTCTTGATTTCTGCTGCCACATTCAAAGGTAGGGTCAGAATATGTTGTCAACAATGGTTCAGGCTGGTGGTGGTGGTGTAATGGTGTGGGGGATATTTTCTTGGCACACTTCAGGCCCATTAGTACCAATTGAGCATCTTGTCACCACTACTGCATACCTGATTATTGTTGTTGACCATGTCTTTTTTATTTGTGACCAAAAATGCGAATAAACTTTATGCGCAAAACTGCATTTTCACATAAAAGTTGTGCGAATGAAGCATTGTTTCCATCCAACGAGTCAAAGCGAACAAAATCGTCACTTCCTGATTAACTGGCGCCAAATATCAACAGTAAAAACTGCATTTGCTGCACTAGGAGAAGCTGCATCAATCTTTTCTAAATGAATGCGCCTCAGAAGACAATCCTGACAAGCAGTGAGCGCGCAGTGGCGTTTGAAGGTGTTAGACGCGGAGCACAGGCGCTCTTGATTCTGGAGGTCATTAATAATATAATAACATTAATACTGAAATGGTAAGGCATTTTATAATGACCAAAACAACATTTCAGATGTTTTATAATGTGCTCAGCCTGACGTTTTATCCATTTACACACATTTTAAGCATCACATGGTCTCTTTTAACAAAATCACATGACCTTTTTTAATGCGCATGCTGGAGTTTGTGCGGTAAAAGTGTTTCCATCGCAGTTCATGCGCATCTTTTCTTATTGAATAAAAAGTTTATCCTACCCAGTTAGGCGCATACGTTTTTTATGCGCATTTTCAAAAATTATGTGCATCATGGCGTTTCCATCAACTGTTTTTTATGCGCATTTGCAAAATGCAAAATAGGTGGATGGAAACATAGCTAGTGTCTCCATCTTCTGATGGCTACTTCCAGCAGGATAATGCGCCATGTCATAAAACGCAAATGATCTCAGACCGGTTTCTTGAACATGACAATGAGTTCACTGCACTCAAATGGCCTCCGCGGTCACCAGATCTCAACCCAATTTAGCCCACTTGGGATGTTGTGGAATGGGAGATTCGCATCATGAATGTGCAGCCGACAAATCTGCAGCAACTGCGTGATGCTATCATGTCAATATGGACTAAAATCTCTGAAGATTTTCAGTAACTTTTTGAATCTCTGCCATGAAGGATTAAGGCAGTTCTGAAGGCAAAATAGAGTCCATCTCGGTGCTAGTAAGATGTACATAATAAAGTGACCGGTGAGTGTATGCTTTACAATAAATGGCTTTTTTTTAGATATAAAATCCTGTACATAAATGACACTTGCATGAAATTAATGCATTATTTTTTCTGTGGCTTTTTTTGAGTAAACAAATACAGTATTGCATGTCTTGCATTCTAGTTGAATGTTGTTTGCTGCTGTTGAGAAAGGGGAAAGCATGTGCTCTGTGGTTTATAATGTGATTTTTATCTCGCAGTGTTTGGTCAGAGTGTCTTTGACCCCTCAGTGTGTAGTGCGTGCTGAGAAACATGTATCCCGGAAACTTCTTGCTTAAGGAGGAAACCTTAGATCAGTGTTATGAACAGACAGAGACACACAGGGAAAAAGCTGAATATAAGCTTATTGAAAGGAAATCTGAAAGATTGGTGGTATTACTGTTAGTGGTGTTTGTTAAAGAAATCTTAGTATTGATCTATTATCAGAGCAGGCAATTAGCTCTTTGCAACTCTCACAGTCACCCACTGGAGCTAAGCAGGGCTGCGCCCGGTCAGTACCTGGATGGGAGACCAAATGGGAAACCTAGGTTGCTGCCGGAAGTGGAGTTAGTGAGGCCAGCAGGGGGCGCTCAACCTGTGGTCCGTGTGAGTCCTAACGTCCCAGTATAGGGAAAGGGACTCTATACTGCTCGGTGAGTGCCGTCTTTTGGATGAGACATAAAACCGAGGTCCCGACTCTCTGTGGTCGTTTAAAACAGGGGTTCCCAAACTTTTCAGCTCACGACCCCCAAAATAACAATGCCAGTAACTTGCGACCCCCAATATCCTCTGAGGTGGTTATAAATACAGAAACCTTGCATGCAATGGGGCGCACACACACCAATAAACCCAAGTCTATTCTTTATTATATTTTTTTAATGTATGTCAGTGCTGTAAATGTGGCAGAAAGTTTAACCTGGTATTATAAAATTAATCTGCTGCATCTGACGCTATTGCTGAGTCTTTAATATAATGTAATTACCTGAGGGGTCGCAATCCAATAGAACTAGTAACTATAAGCTACTATAGTAACTATATACAGTAATGTATTTAGTAACTGTAAACGGCAATTTTTTTAGTAGGTTATGGATTAAAATGGTCATTCTTATGGTTTAATAAAAATAAATAGATTTTTGGAAATCACCAGGCGACCCCCCCTTCATTGTCCCGCGACCCCTCGGGGGGTCCCGACCCCCACTTTGAGAACCACTGGTTTAAAATACCAGGATGTCCTCTGTAAAAGAGTAGGGGTTTAACCCAGCCATCCTGGCCAAATGTGCCCACTGCCTCTGTCCATCATGGCCTCCTAACCATCCCCATATGATAATTTGCTTCATTACTCTGTCTCCTCTCCACCAATCAGCTGGGGCCTCATGTACGAAGACTTGCATTGAATTAATACTAAAACATTTCATACGGACAAAGCAGTAAATGTGCGTACGCAGTAAAAAAAATCAGAAACACGGAATCCCACGCATATTCTCTTTGTACGTCTGAATTAACGTGAAACTGAGCTCACGTGCACGAGCGCAAAACCCCTCCCTACCTCCTCCCCCCTTATAAATATGCTAATGACTCCACTTTGGCAAACCCAAACAAAAAAGCAATGGCAAAAGCAAGCAAGAAGAGAAACTACACAGAATGTGAATTGGAGGTGCTCCTATCGGAGGTAGACCAGAGAAAAACGATGTTATTTGCAAGTTTGTCCTGCGGAATTAATAACAAAAGACGAAAATAAAGTGGGAGAGTTTAGCTGACGCCGTTAACGCAGTGAGGTCTGAACATCGCAATGTGAGTGAATTAAAAAAGAAATGATCTGATGTAAAGATGCAGGTTAAGAGGAGAACAGCAGTGCACTGTCAATTGTGAAATGAACAGGCGTGGATAACAGGGAATGCTTAACTAACACCCTTTGCAAGGAGAGTTGCCTCAATTGTGGGCGACACTTTCCTGTCAGGAGTAGTATCCGTGTCTGTGGGAGACACAGATGTATTAGAGCAGGGCTGCTCAACCCTGTTCCTGGAGATCTACCTTCCTGCAAAACACAGCTTTCACCCTGATCAAACACACCTGAACCAATTAATTAGGACCTGAACAGCACTTGATAATTACAGGCAGGTGTGTTTGAAATGGGTAGCAACTGAAATCTGCAGGAAGGTAGATCTCCAGGAACCGGGTTAAGCACCCCTGTATTAGAGGAACATTTTGTTAGGGCGGTAAAGCAGCACCCCTCCGCTCTTATCAAGGCAGCGCCTCTGGCATTTCAGCTTCCCAGTTACCCGTTCTACAACTGACCGAGTGCCTGCCACCTTGGAGCCTCATTCCAACCATGCCGTTTATGAGGATGAATTAATCATGGGTTGACCAAGGCCACCTTGCTACAATATTTGTTAAGCACATTTGAGCATCACATCTTATTTGCACATTTATTGAATGCAAATGTTTCTGATTCACATATGCAAATTAGTCTTCAGATGGCACCTTTATAGCAATGTGTGTGCAGTCGATCGCTCCGATTACATTGGGAAAATTAATGTTTGGCTGGTCAACTGCATGGTATAGAAACCTTAAATACCTGCTAGGCATGCAGATGACCCCATCCCATACGGCTCAACGATACTTTGTAGTGTGCAATTTTGCCTCTAGGAGTCACCAATGTAAATAAAACAAACACAAGAAATACACGTACGCCAGACATGAAGTTGACTCGGATTAACACACTTTCTCACGTTAATTTCATCGTTAGTAAATCTAAACATGAGCGTGAAATCTGGCAGATGCAAAGTTTTTAGATTGATGCAGCACATTGGATGAGGAGATTGCCCCCAAAAATGTGTAAAGTGCTCGTGCAGCCATACAAATGTAAGAAATTGTTATTAACTATTATTAAAGTAATAGGTTATTATTAATAACCTATTATTATAAAGGAATTCTATTATTAAAGCGTTTAAAATGAGTCTGTGAAGTTTCAAATCAAAACAACAAACAGATCACTTGTTAAACCTTGATTTAAATGCCATTTTTGTGTCTCTTTAAAATCAAATTAGCTGCTGGTCCCCTCCCCCTTTTGCAGAACAGGGCTGAGCCTTTACAGCAGCAGTCCTGAAGGGCGCGTGTCCTGCAGATTTTAGCTCCAACCCTAATCAAACACACCTGAACTAGCTAATTAAGGTCTTAATAGGTATACTTGAAACACCCAGGCAGGGTGTTTTGAGGCAAGTTGGAGCTAAACCCTGCAGGGACACCAGCCCTCCAGGACCGAGATTGAGGACCCCTGCTCTACCGCTTATTCTTAGATACTCTATCAAAAACAAACAATATCCGCATGCTTTTTAGAGCCTTGTCGGTTTAACCTTTTGATATGTGGTTTTCTGAGTGCAGAAATGATCTGACCCTAGGTTTTTGCAACATTATATTCACAGAATGTCTCATCATTACAGACCACACTTTGTATGTTTTTGAGTGCGTTTGCGCTGATGCGGAACATTTGGCCTAGTTTAATCACTTGACTCTTCGTCCCTGCAGCACTGCAAATAAAACCTTCACAATACAGCAGCTGATGTGAGATAAGCTGTCATCCGCTGCCTATAATCAACCATCTTTTCCTATTCAAAGGGACTGGTGTGACAAGACATCTGTACTAACTTCATTATGTGATGAACTAGTTATGTCACACTCCATGCAATTATTTCAATACTACTTGAAAAATATAACCATAAACTACAAATGTCATGTAAATTCACTGTAAAAATATCAGTCTTTCTGTCTTTAGTTAGCTTTAAAATGTATTAAAATACTCTATAAAAAAAAACAATTATCTTGTTTGATTACTGACACTCATAGTATCTTAAATAAACCTAAAAGGAAAAAATAATAATAATAATAATAATAATAATAATAATAATAAAAGAGCAGCTGTGTCATACTGAAGTTGTCACATTTAGTGTGAACAAAACAACAAAAACAGAAACAAAAGGTTGCGGATCAAAGTACAGATTTTAATAATAAATAGTGCAGCAACAGTGAACAAAAACCCAAAATACCAAAGTGCAAAGTAACAAATAAACAGCAAAACAAGAAACTATGACGGAAAAACACGAACTAGACTTTAACAGGATACTAGAAGGTCGAACAACAACTCAGCATATCAGACTTACTGGGAACAAGAAAGACAACGACGCCATGACAAACAGTGGTTGAATGACTGAATAAATAGTCCTGGTAATCACGGAGAATGGAGAGAGCTGTGGTTGTAAATCAGTGTAGATGACAGACCGGGTGTGTGCGCGAAAGAATGTTTGGAAATGTAGTCTTTTTGGGCGTTGTAGTTCCACTCAGTGTCCATTGAACTACAGCGCCCTCAGGTGGTCACTGACAGTCGTGACAGAAGTAGATTTGAATTATCTTGTGGGTCTTTATATACTGTTTTTGTGCCAGAAAGAGCCTTTGTTTTAAAATATTCCTTAGAGTGAAATATCTGTGAATTACTCTCATGCATCTACTGCTTTAATAAGGCTCTTCGCTGAGGAAAACAGACCTGCAGCCAGTCAGTGTGTCTGCTTGAAATCCAGTTCGTCCGAAAGAAAAACCTGCAGCTAAAGCGTTTAATATTTTTGTGAAGGACACACACACACAAAATTGAGGAGTTTAGCAGCACTGGTCCATGACATAATGCTGTTTTTAGGATCATCTCACACTCTGGAATAAACTCACACACACAGATTTGCACACAAACACTGTAAGCTTTGTGCCTCATGCAAGTGATTTAAACTCTCAAATTCTAAGTGAAAATGTGTCTGTGAAGGCTTAAAATCAACAACAGCCAAACCCTGACCTAAATACACATAAACATGGTTCAAACGTACAACTGTCCAGAGATAAGTTATTGATTTTTCCAAAGACACACATAGAGAACTGCGTTACCAAACAATCGCTCGGTAACTGGCATTATATCACTGACTTTGACTGTCATAAAATTGGCCAAACGTAATCGATTCAAAATACAGTCCGTTGCATAAGAGGTCAGGGGTCTTCAGGCGTTAACTGTGTGAAAGGAAAGAAGAAAATGACTACTAGAAATAATGCGTATTTTGTTCAAATAGCGCCATCTGCGGTTTGTGGATGAACATTATCAAGGAGATGGCTGTTATAAAGCGTAGTAGACACTAAACCATAGACTGTAAAAAATGTAAAAAACTAAACAAAATAATTTTCAATATCTTTAATTTAAAGTTAAATATCAGTTAGCAAATGAATGCAGTGACAAACAACCCTGCTAAAAAATCCAGCTTAAACCAGCCTAGGATGTTTGGCTGGTTTTAGCTGGTCATCCAGCCTGGTTTTAGAGGGTTTTTGGCCACTTCCTGGCTGAAAGTGACCAGCTAAAACCATCTAAAACCAGCTTTACCATCCTGGTTTAAGCTGGACATAGCTGGTTTTGGCTGGGCTCCCAGCCTGGCTAGGCTGGTCAAGCTGGTTTTAGCTGATCATCTCACAACCTGTCCAGCTAAAACCAAGCTGGAAATGCTGGAAACCAGCATGGAAGTGGCCAAACCCCCTCTAAAACCAGGCTGGTCGACTAGCTAAAACCATTCAACCAGCCTAGGCTGGTTTAAGGTAAAATTTTCAGCCGGGAGGAGCGTAAAGTTTGTAATATTTTGTTTTATTTAACACAATTACAAGATATTAAACAAAAACAGTACAATACCAATAAAAAGAAGAAAATAAATATACAAAATAATTAACATTAGCCCCCCACCCCCTTAAAAAAGGGAGGGAGGGATCGTCTCAGTTACCAAATGACATGTAGCATAAACATATTAAAAAAGATGACAGTATTCACGTTTTTACAAAGTCAGTGTCATGAATATATAAGCTAGAGATGAAAATTTACAAAGGTAAAATGTTAGATTCCCAAGAGTCTTAAAATAGGTCCCCATGTGGTTTCAGCATTTTTCTGTGAAGTTTCAAGACGTTCCTTGAGTGACAAAAAGCAGCTCATTCAACTATCTCTTAAAACAGGGAGCCTTTGGAGACTTCCAATTAAGTAAGATCATCTTTCTAGCTGTAATCATGTCAACTCGGGGATGTGTGAAATAAATAGATATGAATGCAGCAGGGGGAAATAGCTGACTTCAAATTTAAAATATAGTTTACACTGTACTTAACCAAGATTAGCATAAATTCTGGTTGAAGGTCACATTTTCCCCATCAACGTTAACATTGTGAATCACAAACCACGGTGAAATAAAGACTAAAACAACTTCAAGTCGTTTATTCATTAACGTTCCGGGAATACTAACAGGATTTTAAAATAGAAAAAAAAACATTAGATACATTTAAGATAACCAATTTTTTTTTAAAATAAAATAACTAAACGAGACAACCACTGAGATTAACTTAAGAAAGCACTTTTAACTAACGTTAAATTTGCTTTTAGCAGTGATAAATCTTTTGCACCTTTGTCTTACTGTTGGATTTTGTCAGTATCCACAAGATGGCGACAGCGCTCCATCACTCTTTTCCCGCCGGGAAAGATTTCATTTCACACCTCATTTAGACGTGCGTGAGTCATTCCATTTAATTGCATGGATTATATTTATACACAATATATTTCTTGTCTACACATCGAATTTACGTGTATAACTAAGAGCTAGAGGCCAAAAATAGAAAGATGACATCATTCAGAAAATTACGTCACAGAAAGTAGGCCAATAAAACCCTAAATCATGGCGCTGTAGGTGTTTGGGTTTGAATTTCTGAGGCCAAAAGTTGACGTCAGCCTCACTAAACAAACACAAACCTTTTCTCTACCTTCCCGCTACTAAAATGCTTTATATATAGTATATGTGACATTTTTTGATGTGAATAGCAACATCATGTCATCTTATGATCTCATGAAAGCTAAAACGGCTGTCGGCTTATAAACACATTGCGATAGATAGATAGATAGATAGATAGATAGATAGATAGATAGATAGATAGATAGATAGATAGATAGATAGATAGATAGATAGATAGATAGATAGATAGATAGATAGATACTCTTATTTTCTCCCTTAAATACAGTTGTTAGAGGGAAATTAACTTTTTTTGGATTTAGGAAATGAATACAAGTGAAAGTCAAAGGCAGACAAACATTTCAGCCCTGTCTCAACAGTACACATTTCTTTCATGGTAGAAACGTGTTTTTATGGTTTATAAATACCAGTACTGACAGCACTTCTGGATTATTTACTCCAAAACAGTACACTGAACAGTAGGCCAACTAAAATCCAGGGCCAGACAGAATCTACAGACATTATTTGTCATTTCTTGCATAATTTTGTTAAAAAAAATCTGTGGATTTATGTGGAATGATTTGAGTATGGGAACTAAACACTTGAAACATGAAATAAAAAATAAGTTTTTTTAAGGTTTACAATACAAATTCAATTAGAACCCAAGTAGCAAAGAATTCTGGCCCAGATTTGGCATAAATCTGGCACAGCAGGCATTCATCCGGCACTGGCATACAGCATGTGGGCCAAACATGGCCCTGGTTTGGCAGAGGTGGCACACAATACTCTGGCCAGATGTGAATGGTAGTTTTTGGCCTGGATGTTAAGAATTGAAATATAGGCCATGTAAGTTTAACCTATCTTGACCCACATTTAAAATACATTTTATGATATTCAGATTTAAAAAAAAGAAATCTACCAATCAGGTCGCTCGAGAAAAGCACAATGATTCATGGGTTTTTCAAATTCATTGCAGTCTTGACCCACCAACATATCTGGCCTAGTTATAGGCTATTAACTTGGCCCATGTTTGGCCCTTGTCTGGAAGCTAGTCTTGGTCCAGTCATGTATCGTGGGTCAAGCAAAAGCTGATTGTGTGGGCCAGATATATTTTGCTATCTGGGAACCATGTGGAAAACAAAGCAAGTCCCTGCTATATCTAATAAAAACCTAAAAAAAATGTATAAATCTTAAGTAAATTACTCTACTATGGTTCCCATACTTAAAGACTGTTCAAATGTTGTATTTTAAGACATTTATCAGGTTTTTGTCCTCAAAATGTTTCTTTACGCATCTCATCTAAAGCCTAGTGTGATATGGAAACGTAAAGCAGTCAAAACCTGCTGGAACTACATCTGTGCGTCTGATTATAACAGCTCAATGTTCATCAGCAACCCAAAATTAAGCATTGAACAAATAATGTGGTTTACTTTTCTATGAAATTACAGAAGGAAGAAACTCTCGAGCGAAAACTGATTCATAATCTTACCTGTTAAATACAATTTTTTTAAAAATTAAGATTAAATTTTTGCTATAAAAACAAGAACAATGAAGAACATTACCAGAAAGTTTTTTATTTGGTTAAAAAAACTTTAACCCAGGGATACAGTGTGAAAAATCAACTAGATGTTGAGTGCAGTAGGGGAAAAAGTAATTATTTTAGTTTATTTTACAACTACCACATTAATATATTATAATAAATAAATTACCACCAATTATTATAATTATTTTTATTACTTTGATCAAATAAGACCAGGGGCCTGTTTCAGAAAGGAGGTTAAGTGAAAACTCAGAGTATTTTAATCCTGAAATGAGAGAAACTCTGGGTTTTCCATTTCAGAATGGCAGGTTTGTCAAACTCGAGAAAGCAGGGTAAGTCAAGCCTGTTTCTGAAAGAGAGGTAACTTTACCTTAAAGTCAGTTACCGTGGTAACTTACTCTGTGAACCTAACCTGGACAGGAGCAGGTTTTATTCTCTAAACTCAGAGTTTCCGTCGGTCTCCTCCTCTTTTTTTAAAGACAAAGCAGTATTTTCGCCTTAGCCTTACGCTTCCATTCACCTATTTTAATGCTCATTTTGGAGATGCGCATAAAGATGATTGATAGAAATGTCGTGATGCACATAAAAGTTTATCTTACTCAGTTATGGGCATGTTTGCATATTTTTAAAAGTTATTTGATAAAAAAAGAGGTGCATAAACTACGATGGAAACACTTTTACCGAACAAATTCCAGTATGTGCATTAAAATATGTTTGTTATAAGAGATCATATGCTGATGAAAATGTGCGTGAATGGACAAACCAGCAGGCTGAGCACAGTGTAACACATCTGAAATGTTGTTTTGGTCATTCTAAAATGCCTGAACTGTTTCAGTATTGATGTTAGTATATTATTAATGACCTCCAGAACGTCTGGAGCATGTTAGGAGTGTCTGTTCTCCGCGTCTCATGACTTCAAACGCCCCCACATTTTTATTGTGTGTCAGCATTGTCTTCTAGGGTGCAAGTACATTTATTAAGTAAAGAAAAGATTGACGCAGCTTCTTCTACTGCAGTAAATTCAGTTTTTATTGTTGATATTTGGCGTCAGTTAATCAGGAAGTGACGATTTTGTTCTTTTTGACTGGTTGGATGGAAACGCTGCTTTATTCACACATCTTTTGTGTTATTCCAGTTTTGCACATAAATTTAATTAACATATTTGGATGGAAACATAGTTATTACCTACATTTCAGTCACACAAAGAACAAAGTTACGTACAAGAATGGCTTGTCCTTTTTTAATAAATAATTTGCTTAAATTCACAGACCTTCGACATGTACTGTAACTACATCAATGGGATTATTATTCTTTCTAAAAACTTTAGTTCTGCTCACATTCTAAATGTCATATCAACCTCTATCACTTGATCAATAATAGGAGGCAGACACACAAGTGCACTTTTAAATTTATTAAAACTGATCAGCGTGTATAAAAGTGGGAACTTAACATTACTTATTTCATGAAATATTTAAATTCTGTAAATGTAAATTTACGCATTAACTTGAGCTGCTGTTTTCCCACTCTGTCTGTTTCTCTGATGCAGTGGTGTTGCTTTTTTGAATATATACGCTCATATTTGCCATAACTTTGCATGAGCACATCAAGTTCAGCTGGAGAAAGAAATGCTGATCTCTTTTTTTCAGATGCTGCCATGGTCACTCGTAATATCTGCGCTCCATTGATAATGCCTTTTATAGTCATGGTGTGCACACTTAACTCTGAGTTGGTCTACTCAAAGTTGATTGACCCAACTCAGATCAGCCATTCTGAAACTGAAAACTAAGTTTTTAATCTCTTGGTAAACAAACTCAGAGTACAAGTTTAAACTCAGAGTTGGTTGAACCTCATTAGTGAAACGGGCCCAAGTAGACGGTGAGCTTATAAACACGCTGTTTTGGTTTAAGTTAACACACACGAGGATTACGTCAGTTTACACAAAAATCATGTTTTTAATATGTAAAACGATAACAATCTTAATAATTTACACTTTGAAAGCATTTTTAAAATGCATTTATTTTTATGCCTCCAGACAGCTGCGGACTAGAAAATAAAGGGCCAAAACTAAGTTTTGTTTTTTTCCTCAGTCTTGTGTAAACATCCCTCAAACTGCTCACTTGGCAGTTAGTAAAGCACTATTTCTAGCAAAGCTGATCTGGAACGCATTGTAAAAGTGCCATTCAAACAAATTGAATTACCCACCGATATCCTTTCATTAGACTTTCAGACGTAGTTTGAAAACACTAGCGCTGCTCAAATAAACGCCGGCCAGATCTGTGCTTGTGTTGCGATTAGATGAAGCTCTGGAAACAGCTGGTTGGGATCCGACGCCTTAAAAGGCAAAACATGGAGACGAGAGAGCAGATATGAACACTAAAATACCCTATACACGTTTACAAAGACTAAAAAACACCATACAAGGGAATAAAAACTCACTCGAAACAGATTTCCTCAGATTTCCTTTTATTCTCCAGTTTCACATTCTGAAAAAAAATGACTTTAATATAATACAGCAATCTCATGTTAGCAGTCCATTTAAAGTCGCAGTACTGCCACAATTAGGAAACTTCAGTAACACAGAGCAAAAAAAAAAAGAAATCAAGAATTGCACTTTTACTTCAAACAGATTATAGACTGAATTAACAAAGGTAACACTTTACAATTACAGTACATGAATAATGATGGATTAATACGCAAATTATACATTATGGATGAGTTAATACAGGCGATGATCATGAACTAACTTTTACAACATGAGTCACGAGGTCATGTGTGAATAGCGGCGACCTTAATTACTTATACATGATTGTTTATTAATTGCTGTATTAATTAGCACATTAGTTTATGCTTAATTTAACGGTCATGAACTCATGAGCAGTTACTTTATAATTATATCATGACTTTACTTGAAGGGGCACACAATTAATCATCACGAACCCACGAGCAGTTACTGTAATTAAATCATGACTTTACTTGAAGGGGCACACAATTAATCATCACAAACCCACGAGCAGTTACTGTAATTATATCATGACTTTACTTGAAGGGGCACATAATTAATCCTCATGAACCCACGAGCAGTTACTGTAATTATATCATGACTTTACTTGAAGGGGCACATAACTAATCACGAACCCACGAGCAGTTACTGTAATTATATCATGACTTTACTTGAAGGGGCACACAATCATTAAAAATTCTTAACTACTCATGTATGACTTGTGCGTGTTCGTTAGTGCGTTTACATTGAATAACAATAGAAAAGTGGTCAACATTAACAGTTTAAACACAGGAGCTGATGAGTAGTTAATGGTGGTGTGCTCCCTCCAAGTAAAGTCATGACAAATCATACAGCTCATTAGTTCATGATGGTTAATGTCTAATTATATCATGACTTGAAGGGGCACATCATAATTAACCCATTCTTAACTACTCATGAACGACTACACTGAACAACAATAGAAAACACGGTTTGAACACAGGAGTTCGTAAGTAGTTAATGATGAGTTAAGGATGATGTGCCCCCTCAAGTAAAGTCATGACGAATCATGCATTAACAGCTCATGAGTTCATGATGGTTAAATTATATCATGACTTTACTTGGGGGCACATCATCATGAACCCATCCTTAACTACTAATAATGACTACGGCACGTTCGTTTAGTGAATTTACACTGAATAACAATAGAACAGTGGGACAGTTTAAACACGAGAGTTGGAGTTAATGATAAAGTCCTGAAAAATCACATTGACAGCTGTTTAGTTCATGATGGTTAATGTGTAATTATATTATGACTTTACTTGGAGGGGCACATCATTAACCCACTTAACCACAATTACTTCTGCATGTTCATTAAGTGCATTTTTACTCTTAAAAACAACAGAAAATTTCAGCATGAACCAATTAAACACAGGAGTTGAGTAGTTAATGATAAGGTAACTGATGTGACCCTCCAAGTAAAGTCATGACAAACCACTAACAGCTCAGTTCATGATGGTTAATGTAGAATTAAATCATGACTTAAAGGCACATCATCATTAACCCATTCTTAACTACTCATGAACGACTTCTGGATGTTTGTTTAGTGCGCGTTCACGCTACACAATAGAAAAGTGTTCTGTCAACATCAACACAAACAGATGAACGCCTGTTTAAAGAGTAGTTAAGGATGTTAATGGTGATGTGCCCCTCCAAGTAAAGTCATGACAAATCATCCAATAACAGCTCATGAGTTCATGCTGGTTAAAAGTTAGTTTAAACTTAAATGTTAATTAATAGTTAACATGTTTTAACTACTAAAGTACACTGTAAAAAATAAATAAATAACTGTAATTTAATGGTTTATTTCCAGCAGCTGGGGGTTACGTTAGAAATTTAACATCAAATAGATATTAAAATTACAGAAATTTACCATAAAATAGATTAAATTACAGAAAATTGTGTAAAACAGGTATTGAGTTACAAAAATTTACCATAAAAACAGATATTAAATTACAGTAATTTACCGTAAAATAAGAGATTAAATTACAGAAATTTACAGTAACACAACAAATATTAAATTACAGAAATTTACTGTAAAAGATATTAAATTACAGAAATTTACTGTGAAATAAGATATTAAATTACAGAAATTTACTGTAAAAGATATTAAATTACAGAAATTTACTGTAAAAGATATTAAATTACAGAAATTTACCGTAAAATAACGGATATTAATTTACTGAAACTTTCCAGAAATTAAGTTTAAGGAAATTTCTGTCATTTAATATACGTTATTTTTTGATATATTTCTGTAATTTAATTGCCGTTAATTTTATAGGTTTTTTCCCCCGGCACCCCAGCTGCCGGAAATTAACCGTAAAATTACATTTTTTTTTTGTTTTGTTTTTTAAACAGTGTAGCAGTTATTCACACATGAACTCTTGTAGTTAAAGTTATTTCATGATTATCGCATACCTTAACTCATCATTAATAATGTTTAGAGTACACATTAATACATTATTATTGATGTACTGTTATTGTAAAGTGTTACCATTAACAACCACAAAATAACAACAAGGCAACACTAAACTGCTCATACATATATACTTATTTAATTGCACGAAACAAAAATAAATGCATAAATACTCATTATTACACAATGTACAGAAACACTTGTACATTTCTCTTCTTTTTTTGTTCAAATATTCTCAAAGCAGACACAGATAGCGGAAGTTCGGTGAATTCAGGGCAAGACGCATGAAAAAAGACGAAAAACTTGCATCAGGATCACAAACAAAAACAAATACCCAGTGCATATGTCGTCAGATTAAAAAACAAAAACTAAATTCATGTCTCCACCTTTCACAAATGATAGAAACGAGAAGCTGGAAAGAAAACTGGGACTTGCGAATAAACAGACAAGTAGTTTGCATTTTAAAACTCATGCCTTTACGCATGCAGAACGATGAAAACGTACATCTACAAGAGCAGCGAGACGCGTTTTTGAAACAGTACCGCGAGTCCTCAGCATCTCTACCGCTTCTTTCAAGAAAAATAATCCTTCATGCTTTTGATTGTCCGTTAAATAAACCTGATTAAATCAAACGCTGAGCCCAGTTGTTCTTCGTTCAAACAGGAGGGAGAAAAGGAGAACCAAACATCTGGTGCTGGTCGGCATCTGTGGAGAGAAGAAGATCAGCTCATGTTCATTAAAAGAGCAGCGGTGAGGTAAAATGACTCATACTCACTGATTATTTAACAGAACTGACGTGATTTCCATCCCGGCTGAGAACTTTCAGAGGGAGACGGATACCAGCGCATCTACAGGGAAGAGAAAAGACAAATCAATTAGATGTGATATATTGCAGATATTATCTAAGATTATGGTTTTATAAAAGCATTATAAATTGAAATTGAGCTAGAATTTATTATTAGTATGAAACGTATTACTCCTACATTTACCCTACTTATTTACACAATATATAAGCTGCATCCATACATTTAAATACCCAAAGAGGCCTATAAACAAATATAGAAAAAAAACAAAAAAAAAATGTTGTGGTCAATGTTGTAGTAGTAGTAATAATAATAATTTCAAATAAACAAGTATAAAATTACTACAACAACTACTACTACTACTAATAATAATAATAATTTTACCACCAATTATTACAACATCGATCAACTTTACAATTATGTAACAGTATTTATACTACTACTACTACTACTACTACTACTACTAATAATAATAATAAAAAAACAAATTTATTATTATTATTATTATTATTATTATTATCATCATCATCAATACAACTGATCATATTTTTTACAATTAATCATAAAACCGTAGTAGTAGCAGTAGTAATAAAAAAAAAAAAAAAAAAAAAAAAAAAAAATCACCACCAACCAAAACCTATTATTATTATTATTATTAATACTGTTATACGATTAATAAAAAAAAATTGTGATTGTTGTAGTAATAGTAACAACAATTATTATTATTATTATTATTATTATTATTATGAAAATTATTATTAATTACTACTGTTACAATTAAATTAAAAATTAGTGATAGATGATAATAATAATAATAATAATAATAATGATAATAATAATAATAATAATAATAATAATAATAATAATAATAATAATAAATTAAATAAACAAATATAAAATTACTACAACACCACCACCAATTATATTATTATTATTATTATTGTGGTAATTTTTATTATTAGCAATGATCACAACATTGTTAATTATATAACAACATTTATTATTAGTGGCATTATTATTATTATTATTATTATTGATAATTATAATATTATCAACAACAACAACAACAACAACAATTTTTAAAAATTATATAATAATAATAAACAACAACAACAACAACAACAACAACAACAACAACAATAATATTGTTTATTAGTAGTGGTAAATTATTATTATTATTATTACTATTATTATTATTAAACCCCAATTTTTTTTTAAATTATGCAATAAATATAAAAACAACTATTTATTATTAGTGGTAATTTTATTATAATTATTATTATTAACAATGATCACAACACCATTTTTTAAAAATTATATAATAGTAATAGTAATAATAATAAATAATCATAATCATCATCATCAATCAATCATCTTTTTACATTACCGCATACTCCCACTTTCAATATATATATATATATATATATATATATATATATATATATATATATATATATATATATATATTTTTTTTTTTTAAATAAAAGAAATAAAAGTTCACACATAAAATAGTGTATAAATACAAACAAATAACTAAAATCTGCTACATTTATAGCATCTCTACTGATTCCCAGAACTAAAAATCAAAAAAGTAGGGTGGCAGGTTTCAATTATTTTTCCAAGTCTAAAAAACTAAAAGTGCAGTGGTGAAAACTGGAGCAGAAAGATGCATTTCTACTGCATGCTCCACAGTGAAGCAATGCGAGCTGAGCTAATGACCAGACGCCAGCAGGAAACTCTTATCAGCGCATCTATAAACATCTTTCAGCAAGATGACATTAACTCTTGTCTCCCGTCCGGCCTCCACTAAACCACGCCAAAACAGCCACTTCCACAGCCCAGGGCAAACAATCAGCCTGGCACGTCCGCTCAGGCCCCGCCCTCAGATCTCCCTCTGCCAGGTGCATGCTGGGAAGCGGAGGAAGACAAACTCGAGTGCACGTTTCTACCAGACGTTTTACTGCAGACTTATGGCTGCGTCATACCGGTTACTCCAAAAACATGCCAGAGGAATTCCACTTCTGTTTTCCTGGAGTTAAGTAATGCTGGAATTTGTCAGCTCACTGCAAGAGTTGCTTTTCATTCCACACAAGGGGATTAACTTTATTAAACATGCATACCATTAAATCTAAGAATTTTTCCAAATTACAAAACTATTTTATAAATAATTGTACAAATTATTCCCTTAACCTGTTGCACAGTTTTACATTTATTCAGACTAAATATTGTAAATACTGTAAATGGCATTCGATATATTATTCATTAACTGCATTAATGAAAAAAATAACAGTAAAAAAATGAAAATATAAAAAAAAAAAAAAAAAAAAATCAAAAACAAAAGCAAAATGAACAATTCTAATAATTAAATTCTAATTAACAATATATATAAAAAAGTAACAAATAAATTAATACAAATGTAAATAATAATAATAATAATAATAATAATAATAAATATAAAATTCATTTAAAACAATAAGAAAAGCAATAAAACAAATGAAAACTCTACACTAAAAAAATAAGATAAAATGAAAATTCAAATTAGTAAAAACAAACAAACAACAGAAAACTCAAATAAAAAGCAACAATGTAAAAAAATCTAATATAAACAACAACAAACTAACATTTTAAAATAATAAAAACAAATAATAATTATAACAATAACAAGTGAAATAATTCAAAACAACAACAACAAATAATAATAATAATAATAAATCAACAAGTAAAATTCAAAATAACAACAATAATAATAATAATAATAATAATAATACAAAATCAATTCCAAAAATAATGAAAATGAATTGATATTAATAACAAATATAATTATTAAAAAATATATACAAATTAAGTGTAGAAAATGACATGTTCAGCTTTCTGAAGACTGTGACCTTGGTCTGAAAACAAAATGCATCACATACACTCTTGCCTAAAAAGAACCACCTTTAAGCTACACAACTCATTAGATCCTTTATTCCAACCCCCACTGAAAAAAATAGAACCTTAAAACAAACTACTGAAATGACAAATCTCTTATTCAGCCTCGAGGAACCAGTGAACATACAGTGCGGTTCAAGACATCAAGTAAAACCCAGTGTGACCTTTAGATCTCACTGGGTTGCCTCGACAACCACAAAGTCTAGCCAACCAATCCATAAACCCGATCTGCCAACGAAGCCTTCAAAACCAATCACGTCAATAAACATGCAAGCTGCATCAAACACAACTGTTACCAGGTGAGCAATTAAAAGGGCTCATGAACAAAGAGATGATAGATGATGATAATTCTTTATTCTTTTGACGAGAGGCTTGAGCTGCACGATTCTGGCCAAAATGAGAATCACGATGTTCTCACGACTCTGTAGATGTAAAATAAAGGTTGCGAGTAGACTATTATTATTAATTCTCTGACTTATGGTAAAACAACAGTAATAACATTAGGCCGATATGTGTAGGTCTACTGTTGGTAAAATGCCAGATGTTGTATAGGCTTGGAACGGTGGACTTAAGCAGACTTTAAATCTGTCCTGGTCATTCACGATAATGATAAATTAGTCCTGGCACAGTAAAGTGAATACAAATACTCATGATTCTAAAGTTGCCATTTCTCATTGACAACATTATTAGACCATTTTTTAAAACACACAGGCAGAGGTTTACACCCATGGACATATTGTAGCGATCCTGTCCAATTTCAGCACCTAATCTTAGAAACAAAGCACTGAAACTGTTTAAATAAGCAAAATGCCAGCCAATCACAGCTCTGGGTGTTTACTTTGAGTCTACAATCCATGCCTGTTCTAACTGTGTGCGTGTTATTGAGCGGGTCAAAACAATCAGAAAATAACCCATTTACTCTAAATTTAATAGGAAAGGTCCTAATGCTAAAAGTGGACCTCAGAGGAAAAGTACAAAAATAAACAAGGTGCTTCACGACCTCTTTGAAAGTGAAGAGGGAGTGTTTTAACATGCTGCTTTTAATGGATCATAAAAAGTATAAATTTTTTGGCTAAACTTTAACCGGGCACAGATTCACTCAACGGCAGAGTCATAATCCAACCTGAGACGCAATTAAAAGCAGCTTTGCTCTGATGTGATCTCTTAGCAACACTAGCAGGCCAAGGAATGCCGTTGCGAAGGATTGTGGGTAATCGGGTCTGTCATGTTCAGATTGGACCTCTGACACTCGCTCTGGTTTTGCTGCGTCATGTTGACCTGAGGTCACTTTCCAGCAAAGCATGTGACTGGGGAATTATGGGAAAGTCAGCCGACTGAACAACATGCTCATGAAATAAGGGTCATGTTAAAAGTGGTTCTCTTATGCTACAGTATATAGCATGCACAGTAGAGCGGTGCGATTTGGGGAAAATATCTAATTGCGATTTGACAGATATTCATTTAGTTAGGCTTCAGCTCAAATCACACTCGTTTAGCCATCTGTGGTGCTTTTTTTATTTATTTTTTTTTTTAAGGTGCTGGTTGTTGCAATTCCTCATCCTGGCATTAATTCTGCGACAGCTCTTACAAATTACCTGGTTTTGTTTGGTGTCTGACTTTGAAACCAAAATATTCCCATATTACTGACGTGCTGTTGTTCTTTGCTATTAATTTGCCCATTAACGCTTTTAAAGCAGCAGGGTGGGGTTGTTGGATGGCGGAGGGGTGTTGCGGACGAAAGTGAAGAGGGTTGGGGAGTCGTAGAAGTGAAAGTAAAAGTGAACTGCAGACGGGGGAGGTCGGTAAAATGAGGTGCCAGATCAGATTACAGAGGTGCCGGATCCGTCGTGTTCTGGCACAAATTAAGCCCTGGCCCTAATGCATAGCAGGAAATTGCAACAAAGCATGAAGGTGCAGAATAAATCCAACAATGCGTTGAACTTCTCCACATTTATGCACTTTTCCTGATTCATTAGCAGAAATGGGAAAAAAAAGAAAAAAGAAAAAAAAAAGTAAAAATAGATTAACAATAATAATAATAATAATAATAATAATAATAATTATTATTATTATTATTGTTATTATTATTATTATTATTATTATAATTAGGGCTGCACGGTGGTGCAGTGGGTAGCTTGTTCGCCTCACAGCAGGAAGGTCGCTGGTTCGAGCCTTGGCTGGGTCAGTTGATGTTTCTGTGTGGAGTTTGCATGTTCTCCCTCCGGGTGCTCCGGTTTCCCCCAAAAGTTCAAAGACATGGGGTACAGGTGACTTGGGTAGGCTAAATTGTCCATAGTGTGTGTAAATGAGTGTATGGATGTTTCTTAGTAATGGATTGTGGCTGAAAGGGCATCCGCTGCGTAAAAACATGCTGGATAAGTTGGCGGTTCATTTCGCTGTGGCAACCCCAGATTAATAAAGAGACTAAACCGAAAAGAAAATGAATGAATAATAATAATAATAATAATAATAATAATAATAATAATAAATAAGTACTGACTATATTGAATTCCAATTTCACAAACAAGCTGAAATGTGTACAATATAAAGATAATAAATGAATAAAATAAAAAAAAAAGTACAATAATTAAAAAAAATTTAATTAGAAAAAGGCAAAAAAAAAAAAAATAAATAAAATTGCAAAAAAATTCAGTCGGTGATTGTTTTTAGAAACGTTTTTGTTGTGCTGGTTAAGTCAATACACATTCGAATAGTACTGATTAAAGTAAATAATCTAAATGTATTAACATGTATAACAGCATATTTTTAAGTCTGTAAAATAAACTATTAAAAGTGCTGATGATTGTGATAGTGTTGTATTGATGTCTTTCAGGTTATATCTCAGCTTTAATGCACTTTTTAAATTAATAAATTAAAAACTAAGCAGCTGCTTGCCATCACGACAGCAATAGGATCCAATGGACGGCCGATCGCTTTCACTACAAAATGGCGGAATCCAGGGCTGCTGCTGGGTCACTCCAAGCTCATTGGCTGAAGTATTTGTTAGACAGGTAATGTTCTGTTTTAAAACTATTTTAGTCAGCTGATGAAGATTGTGTTGTTTTATGAATGGGCTATATGCACAGAAGTGTTGTTCAGTCACTAAAATCTAGTGAAAGATCGATGTGACTGATGATTTTATATTGAGTTTGACAACAATGCTTTAGTAAAAAGCAATACTCATCTCGCCTACTTTACTGAGCTGAAGCTGCTTTAATATTCAATATTTTTTATATTTAATATGCTTTAATTTGAACATTGATAACCTGTGATGCGCTCCCTATATTGTTTATCATGCATGCTGTTTCAGAGTGAATATTCAGAGTAGCAAGTATGGCTCAGTAATAAGTGTAATTCCTGCACGCCGCCAGCCAACCACTTCAGTAGTCGCTTTAGGACAATGCGCATTAGATAGTGAGACCGGTGATCCTTGCATGCATAAAGTATTGACACTGACAAGTTTTGCTTGCAACACAACTGAAACTTTGCTAGATATAATACAGCTTTTCATTGGGAATAGTGGTATTATTAAGTACTATAAAGCTTGAAGACTGGCAAATGACATTGATCTAGTGGGTTGTCTACAGTCATCTTTAATGAACGTGCTCATGATATCAGGAGGCGTGGCTTTGGACAGCAGGGGTGGGACTGGCTCAAATTATGCCAACCATTTATCACTTTGGCAGATCCCCTACTGCACCTTTAAATAAAATGTAATGTACAACTTAACTATGCACAACTACTTTGGCTTCATCCAAAACCATAAATTGAAATTCAAAATACACCAGGTGAAAGGTTTAAAACGAAAATATAGGATTAAATAAAATTTATAACAAGGAAATTACAAGAAAAAAAAAAAGTAAATAAAATGAAATTAAAATTATGTACACACACACGTGGCCTTACTCTTAATACAAGCAAAGCAGGGGGGGACACATTATGAAACATAAAAGTTGTTTATATTGAATATAGTAAGTTTATACTGTGACAGCACAGCCTTTTAGTGCTACAAAAACAGCAGTCTGATCTTTAGTTCCACTGACAGCGACCTGCAGTGTCAAACTAGCAGAAGTCTTTTTTTTTTCTCACTGGGCTTTAAAAATCACCGTGGACAGAAAGCAGCAGAGAGCGAGTGATTGAAGAAAGTGTAAATAAAAGGTGCACACACCGGCGGGTCCCTCACCTGGGCGTGCAGAGCAGCGGCGGCAGCAGCAGCAGCGGGATAGGTGAAGGCGGCGTGAGGCAGGCCTGGGGTCAGTTCAGTGGTGTAGAGCGGATACGGAGCCCACGCTTCAGGAGACGCAGGGATCAGTGCTGCCCCCGTCAGGTCATCTGATCAATCACACACACAAAACAGCAGTAAATGCATTTGACACTCACAGGGTGAGGATGCAGATAATGGACACGAGTCAGAAGACTGCTTTGAAGGAAATAAAATTACATTCTATAAAATAAAACAAAAATATTTATTATATATATAAATACTAAAGATTCAAATAAATAAATAATGAAAAAGTTCAATAAAATAAATATAAATTAAATATAAATAAATACATTTAAAAATATATAAATAATGATAAATACAATAAATATAAATTAAAAAACTAAATATAAATTAAAAAAAAAAAATATATATATATATATATATATATATATATATAGTAAATAAACAAAAAAGTTAAATAAAACAAAACTTAAATAAAAAAAAAACAAATAAAAGTACATGAATATCGAAAAACTTTTAGAAATGCTGGTAAGAAGTGTGAATGATACAGTGTAAACAAGCTTAAGGTTCAAATGCATCATATGCCTATTAAGTTTAATCTATTTTTCGGACTTTAGTGACAGGACATCTTTACACAACAAATTTGTGCATAACATGAAGATAGACTGACATTCACAGAAAACTAATGCTCGCTTTGTTTTTTTTTTGTTTTTTTTTAGGTTTATACAATTAAAAAATTACATTTCAATAAAAAGCTGCGTGATCTCACCAACAAACATATCTTAACTTAAGACGTTCAAAAACAAGACCCTTTATGAATTTGTGACATTATTAATTAAAAGCTAGTACTAATATAAATAAAGTCCACCCAGTAGGTGGCGGGAGGACACTGTCTTAATTCATTCAAATAAAGAAACTGAACAGAAAATTAATGGATCAATAAGTGATGAAACTCATTGCATTTATATACATACTAACAGGGTAATATAAAGAATGACTCATGCTGGAACATTAACATAACAGATCATTTAAATTTATTTTTAGCAGCAAAGTATAAATAAATCCATTGAGGAAATGAACTGAATTAATAAGTGAAAAGATTGCAAACAAACTTTCCTTGATGAACAATATCTTATTCCAATTCTTAATAACTTAAAGCATCAAGTATTGAAAGAAACATTTGAACACATGCACAATAGTGTAACAGTCTTAAATTAGAATGCGCATAATTAATATAATAATTTAGAAATTTTCCAGTTAAGTATCCCATTCATTCAATAGGTAAACCAGAACTAAAAATACACTGTGGAGCCGATAAGGGCAAGTGGCATCATTGTGTAAAGGGTCTATGACGAACTACAGGACTTTAAGTATACAGATGCATCATGGATAATATATATATTAGATGTCGCCTACCCTGTTGTCTATTGGAAGGAATGAGTCAATAGAGCCACCATTATAACACCGTCTTGACTAGTGCAGTTGAATGACATTTGTCCTGGGAGCACAGTACCAATGTGGCGGCGCTATTGACGCATGCTCAGGGTCCCTATGCGATATCTATTGTATATATTTTTGCAGATGCATAGGTTTTTTTTTTTTTTTACCGCTACAAAGTGACCGCCACCTACTGGCCTGGCGTGCAAATTAGTTTAGCTTTTGTGGATTCATATACACAGGGATCATTTTAAAGTACATTATCGATTAAATGCACCCTTAATAAACTCAGGCCATGTCCACACATATACAAGCATTTCTATAAGCAGCTGTCCCCACTTTGCATTTTTATCTAGACAGATTTTTTGTAATACATGTTAAGGGCACTCCGAACCAACAGGTGGCGATACTGACACTTGTACGGAGTTCTCACCAAATATGGAATTGGGTATTTGTATGAGTAAATTGCATATAAATCAAAGCAAACGTGAGAAAAGAGGTGGATAACAGTCCCAAAGGCGAAATCTGCAGTGCATTTGCTGCAAATGTGTGAAATTTGGCCTCATTTGCGTTTACTGCATTTAGTGTGAACCCAGATGTGCTGGCCAATCAGAAATGAGAAAAACAGCACACATGCTGATGTCATGAGGCAAAAACTCTAGTGTAGTGTCCACACTGAACCTGGAGTTTAGGAAAATATTCACCCTGGCCAGAGTTTTCAGAAAGCTTTGTTTTCAGTCACCCAACACTCGGTTTTACCGTTTGTCCACACGAAAACAAATGTTCGTGTGGACCGAGCCTCAGAGTGTCGTTCTGCTCGGTGGTTTGACTCACATGGGTCTCGAGCGATGAAGTGCGCACCGAGAGCAGGGTGCAGGTTGGAAGGGTTCGGCGTGGCCATCAGTTTACTCTTCGCCATCTTCGTGTTGGCTTTAGCAAACTCCAGACGCAGCGTTTGAGGACTCTCTGGGTCAAAGCGGATGCCCTGAAAGCAAAAATACAGTCAAATTATACTTTATAGGATTGGTCTGTTGCTCTGAAGGTCATTGGGGTATATGCACACAGACTTTTATTGGACACTAAGCCAGCCCAAGCTGCTTATTGTAAGCGGTGCTTCCCAAACCAAAATGATGCGTACTGGTGTCATTTGCGCGTGCGAATGACTGGGAGGGATAATTGGTAGTGCTGGGGTTTCCCTGGACTAAAGTTTCGGCGGCCGCTGTTGACTTCCAATCGCTGTATCCCACGTCCGGTAGCGGGTAAGCGGGCCAGCAGCACAGTTATACTGTTGCGGGGTGTGTGTATTGCATTTTGTTCGCCGGGAGTTTGATTGCTCCCGGCGCTTGTAGTCTGTCTGTCTGTCTGTCTGTCTGTGTGTGTGTGTGTGTGTGTGTGTGTGTGTGTGTGTGTGTGTGTGTGTGTGTGTGTGTGTGTGTGTGTGTGTGTGTGTGTGTGTGTGTGTGCGTGCGACGGGGATGAGCGCAGGCTAGCATCACGCTCCATACAGGAAATGTTAAATGACGACGGCTTGATATTTAGCTGGAGTGGTATTGATGGTAGCTTATGATTTGATTGCTGTGGAGTCTATTTATGGGTGTTATTTATACATTTATATTTATGAGATTTACTGTGTGGTGTATTACAACTCTGGGTTGATGTGAAATGATGATGTTGCACAATTACAGTTGATACCCCTTGTTAAATGCCTTGTGGTGGTCATTTTAATTGCCTTACCTAATCATTTTTATGCAGTCCGCTAACAATCTTTACATCATGAACTGTGTCCTTTTGATTCCCTACCTGCTGCTCCCCTTGTGTGGAATTTTAATCTTTAAGATTATTGTATAAAATAAAGTGAAACTAGTATTTAAATTGAGTGTTTGACGTTTACTTGATTATTGTGGCCCAAAATAAATACTGTATTTTGTCCAGCAAAGAACTTGTGTTGTGTGTGAATACTTTATGCCCTTTTTGGGAGGGTTACATTATGGTAAACTGTTGCACCATTACAAAATAGTCACGTTTAAAGGTGCAGTAAGTGACACTTAGTGGTTGGACTAGGTATTGCATTCTTGGCTCAAATACAAACGCAGGTTGCCAGATTGAGGACCAACAGGATCGATCTAGTCTGAAAATAGAGCCTGAAGTCTGATTTAAATCACGTTCTAAATAAAAAGCAACAGCACACGATAGAACAAAAATTCATTTTAATATGGAAAATATCCCTTCAACACCTTGAATTGATTTATTAGAAATGGCTTCGGCTACTTGCAGCTGAACAGAAAACTGACAAAGATCACAGCTCAAGTGCTTTTAGTGTTAAATGCCTATAATGCAAGTGTGAATGGCATTTTACATGACATTTATTGCCATATCACTGAAAGCAGCAGCAGATAGTTCACCTCAGATCTTGAAAATAAAATAAACCATCTGAAATTAAACTTTAGAACTGAGACTCCAAACATTTACATTTACATTTAGCAGACGCTTTTATCCAAAGCGACTTACAAATGAGGACAAGGAAGCAACTTACACAACTATAAGAGCAACAATGAATAAGTGCTATAGGCAAGTTTCAGGTCTGTAAAGTCTAAGAAGGAAAGTATTAGTAATTTTTTTTTTTTGGGGTACAGTTAGTGTGATATCCAGAGAGGCACATAACAGTGATTCAGCATCTACATTTAATAATGTTAAAGAGGTTTAATATGCAATTAGATTATAATGCCACGGTCACTTCAGAGTTTCAGCATGTGAATATCTGTAGTACGGCACTGTAAAAAGGGGCGGGATTAAACATTAGACATTTTAAAAAATAGCCCAGTGTGGCTTAAACCTAACCATTTCGTTGGAGTGCAGCGAGTGCGCTATTCTGTGCTTCTGAATGGCTATAGTTACATTTCTGTCGTGTTTTGTCTGGTGCAAACAGTCAAATTGCATATCACTGCAAATCTCATCACATAGCATGATGTTAGTACACAGGGTTACAATGTAAGCTGCTCACTTACGGAGCAAATAATATAAATATGAGCGTAAACATTAATAACCTCATGTGGAACCCTGAATCTGCGTCTCATTTCAGAGGCTGCTGTTTTAGTTGCATTTCGGTCACAGATGCACAGTTTGAGAGCCTTTTAGAATGATTGAATGAAATGCGTGGTTCTCCAGCAAGGCAACCCGGGGTGCTGAAATATAATTGGCTAAACAGGCATTGGGCGCGTTAGAAGAACCAAAACAAAGAGCCGTTCTGACACGCAACACATTTTCAAAGCAGAATATCTGACTTCAGCATTGTTTTCCAAATAAGCTAGAATGTTCACTCAATATGTTTCTGAAATATCTGCAAACATTGATATTCTTATGCTTTAGTAGAGTCAAATGCTTACATACAGCCCCTTTAAGATCTGATTTCTTCAAAAATCTGTGATCTTTGCTCTCTGATGAATGTCTGATATAAAGTGGGTGTCAGACCGGACAAGCACCACTGCATTCAGTTCCATTATTTTACTACATGGCTTTAACATGGAAATGCATTTTACCAGTTTTTTCAGTATTCACAGTATTTTGGAGTTTTAGTCTGCTGCTACTGACAGCGCTTCTACATGCCTTTCATCTTGTTTACAACTAAATGGTTGAACTGATTGTATTTGAATACATTACAACATTGACGCTGTAAAAGGAACCGTATGAAATTGAAAAAAGCCACATTAATCTTTCACAAAAGCTTTACCGTTGGCTGAAAAACACTAGCTGTGTATACACCAACACACACACACAAAAAAAAAGTACAGAAAAACTCCATGACGTCATTTCGAAGTTGAAACTTTCAGACTGACTCTTAAAAGCGAAGTTTTGGAGGACATAAAGCTCAGACAGACTAATAAATTATTGAAAGTTGCCATCACTTCAGCTTACTGACGGCTCAGCGGTTACTTACATTTAACGCATTCTTGGCCGCTTCAGCACCAGACCGACTGTCAAACGTGACAAACCCCACAGGCTAGAGAACGGGGGGAAAAAAGAAAAGAAAAAAAAAGACAGATGCGTTATTTATATTAATCTCATTTGGGAGGGAAGAGAATGCTCAATTCTCACAGTCCAAACAGTAATATAGTACATTTAATGTGATCAAAATAAAGACATTTAAAAGGTAAACCTCTAGACAACTGTTGGAGAAACAATCTGTCATCATGAGAAAAAAAAAAAAAAAAAAAAAGTTTAAAATTTTATATTAAAATAATCCTTCAGTTTAACTTTTTTTAATGTTTACATTAATACATCAATATCAATTGCCAACTGTTTTTTCAAAAGAATTAAAGCACACTTGTCCTAAAATAAATGACTCTAAACATTTGTTAATTTGAATAGTTTCTTAATGACATTATGTACACATTTTAATTGTGCTTATTATACAAGCACACTTAGTAAAATTTGAAATATACCCAACACTACGTCATTAAATAAAATAATTTATATAGGAGCAATAATAATAATAATAATAATGAGGTCTTTATTATTATTAATTTTTCTTTGCCTTAGTGCCTTTACTCATCAGGGTTTGCCACAGTGGAATGAACCGCCAACTTATCCAGCATGTTTTACACAATGGATACCTTTCCAGCTGCAACCCAGTACTGGGAAACACCAATACATTGCGTTCTCTCTCACACACACACACATCTTAGGCGACAGTGCTAACCACTGAGCCACGAAGTCACCCATTATCATGAATATTATTATCATTATCATAATCATCACTACTATTATTATTATTATTATCATCATCAATAATAATATTGTTTTATCATAAAATCTCATAGCGGTCACAGAGATGAGTATCTATAAATTTATATTAATAACCAAAAAAAAAAATTTCAATTCTAAAATTATATTTACAAAATGTAATACCCGTTTTTCATACTACAACAACAACAAAATTATTTCAAACAAAAAAAAAATATTATAAAGGAAAGTTTTAAATTTGAAATTTCTCAGGTAGATCTAAATGTTGGACGTTGTTGCCATATGGCAACATTTCATAAAGTGCCTTTAAAAAATAAAAATAAAAATTCAGCACTTCAAGTTATGCCATTTTAAGAAAAGGAAAAAAAAAGTAATATATATATATATATATATATATATATATATATATATATATATATATATATATATATATATATATATATATATATATATATATATATATATATATATATATATATATTTTTTTTTTTTTTACAGGTTTATCAATGCAAGCGGTAAAGGGTTAAGCACAGTCATAAAATTACTAATATTTTCTTAATGACACTATATACACATTTTAATTGTGCTTATACAAGTACAACTTTGTAAAATTTTAAACAAATCATTAAATAGACAATTCGTATGAGAGCAATAATAATGGTTATTATTATTATTATTATTATTATTATTATTATTATTATTATTAAATTAATTTAATGACCCACCAACTTCAGCATATATTTTACACAGTGTATGCCCTTCCAGCTGCAACCCAGTACTGGGAAACCGCCATACACTTTTGCATTCACACTGATACACTATGGCCAATTCAGTTTAGTCAATTCACCAGAGAAACCAGAGCACCCGGAGGAAACCCACACAAACACAGGAAGAACATGCAAACTCCACACAGAAATGCCAATTGACCCAGCCGGGACTCGAACCAGCAACCTTCTTGCTGTGAGGCAACAATATTATTATTATTATTATTATTAAAAATAGTCATCACCTCATAACGGTCACCACGAGAAAAGTATCTATAAATTTATATTTAAAAATATATATTATATATTATAAAATTATTATTATTATTATTATTATTATTTTGTAGATTCATTTTCAATTATCAAAATTATATTCACAAAATGTAAAACCTGTTTTTCCAGTCATAAAAATTACTAATATTTTCTTAATGACACACAATACACATTTTAAAATTGCACAATTACATAAAGAATACAAGACTAGATTAAATACACATTTACTGTTTTTAGCTTAATATGGGAGCTTTTTTATAACAACAATCTCATAACTTTACCTGTTTCGAGGTCAGTTTTATGAGAGATCCTTCATATCCCTGTTTGATAAAAAAAAAAAAAAAACATTTAGAATTAACTAGAAGAAAATTCTGAATAAATCAGAAAAAGCACTGACATGTCTCACCTTGAAGGGTCTGAACAGCAGGTAAAGCTCGCGAGGCTTGATGTCAACAGGCAGCCCGCTGACAAAGAGTGTTCGTACCTGGAACAGGGAAACACCTGAATGACAACACACACCGGCAGACAGGCAACAGTGCGACCTCTGACCTATGAGTGCTGTACTGTATGCTCTTAAACACCTGAAGAGGAAAAGAACAATCTACCTGTGATTCTCTTTGCTACAGTGTCAGAATCTCCTGGAGTGTCTGCAGAATTTGCTATCGTGTTAGTTTCGTGAGCAGAAGTGTGTGTGCATGGTGATCAGGTGTGTGTGCGCGCAACTGCTCCATTGTGAGTGGAAGGTAGAAGATTATCAATTAACTTAAATTAACAGATTCAAAGTCATTACTGTGAACCGAGAGAGAGGAGAAAGAGAGAGCAGAGGGCAATCAAATGAAGAAAACTCACCGAAGAAAATCAACCTCGGAATTCTCAGAACACATTCTATCTAGCACATGGAATACAGCATCACTGATTCTAGAAGGACACTGTCTGAAAACAGATGTAGCAACTTCACACTGTTCTAGAGGGAGAGGAGAAGGACTGGAGGAAGGACAGTGTGCCATGTATGACCTTTACGGGGAACAGAAGAGATAGACAGAAAGAGACCGACAAAAAAAAAGGAGATAAAAGAAACAATATAGGAAAGAAAAAAAAAAAAAAATTGGAAAAGGGGAATAAAAAAAAAATATTAGAAAAAGAGGAAAGGAAAAACAGAGGAAAAGAAAGAAAGGAGAAAGAAAGAAGCGAGAAGGAAAGAGAGATAGAAAAGAAAAAAAGGAGTAAAAGAAAATATAGGAAAGAAAGAAAAAGGAGAAACAAAATAGGGAAAAAAGGAACCAAATTGTAAGAAAGAGGGGAAAAAGAGAGAAAAAACAAAAATTAGAAAAGAGGGAAGAAAGGAAACAGAAGGAAAAAGAGGAAGGAGAAAGAAAAAAAAAAGAAATGAGAGGAGAGAAAGAAAGGAGACAAAATAGAAGACAATGAGAACACAAAGAGAGAGAAAAATTGGAAAAAAAAAAAAAGAAAAAAAAGGATGAGCAGATAAAGAGAAAAAAGGAAAGAAAAAGAAATGAGAGAAGAGGGAAAAAAGAAAGGAGAAAGAAACAAAATAGGAGAGGAAAGAAATAAGAAAGAGGGAATAAAAATAAAAATGAAATGAAAGGAGGGAAAAGATAAAGAGGCGTTCCGACACGCAACATTTTCAAAACAGAATATCTGATTTCAATGATTTAAATAAACTAGTATGTTCACTCAGCACGTTTCTGAAATATCTGCAAACACATTAGGGTACTCTTATGCTTTAGTAGAGTCAAAAGCTTGCAAACAGCACCTTTATTATCTGATTTCTTAAAAAAAAATTAAATAAAATTTGGTGATCTTTACTGTCTGATGAATGTGATATAAAGCGGGTGTCAGACAACAACAGCAAGAAGCATCGCATTCAGTTCCACTATTTTACTACATGGCTTTAACATATGGAAATGCATTTTTACCACAGTATTTTCAATGGAGTTTCTGCAGTAGTCTGCTGCTACTGACGGCGCTTGCCTTTCATCTAGTTTACAACTAAATGGTTTAACTGATTGTATTTGAATACATTACAACATTGACGCTGTAAAAGGAACCGTATTTGAATTGAAAAAAAGCCACATTAATCTTTCACAAAAGCTTTATCACTGGCTGAAAAACACTAGCTGTGCATACACACAAAAACACACAAAAAAAAAAGTCCAGAAAAGCTCCATGACGTCATTTCGAAGTTAAAACTTGCAAACTTTAAGAAAAGAAAGGAGAAGAAAGAGAGGAAAAAAAAAAAAAAAAAAGATTCTGGCCATCACATTCTCAAATCAAATATTTTTTTGCATCCAGTTCAGATTTGACCACAGAACTAAAAGACAAAACTTCAAATGGCTTAATACAAAACATCCCTCTTCCCCAGTTCACATTGTGACATTACAAAACTGTCTAGACTATTTTCCTGTGTTCCCTCTCATTATTTTTGATGTGGATTCTCTGTGAAGTACAACCTTCTGGACCAGTAATAACAGCATCATTTTCTAATTCCTACTCTGTGCAAAGAATAATCAATCAATCGATCTCTGAGTTCAATACCATTAGCAATTTAAATTAATTCAATCATTGTCCCAATTAAAAAGCTAAATTTACAGCAACATTACAAACAACAACAACAACAATAATAATAATAGTAACAACTATGTGCTGCATTTGAATTTTTGAAACTTAAAAAAAAAAAAAAAAAAAAAAAAAATACTATTTGTACTGCCATTTATTTATTTATTATTTTTTAAGAGTCAAGTTTAAAATAAATAAATAAATCCCTGGGCTTCATAACTCAAATATGCGGTTAATAAATTATCTTGCTAAATTAATAACAATAATAATCATAAGCAGGTAAAGCTCACGAGGCTTGATGTCAACAGGTAGCCCACTGACAGTGTTCATACCTGGTACAGGGAAACACCTGAATGACAGCACACACCGGCAGACAAACAACAGTGCGACCTCTGACCTAGAAATGCTAACAACAACAGGTCAAATTCTGGCAAAATAATAAATAAAGAAAAACAACAACAATTGCTGCACTATATTGGGAAAATCTGACATTGCGATGTTTTTTCTGCAATATACGTTGCGATATGAAGTCAGTTTCACCGTATGACCTCAATAGCTCTTTGAAAATAAATTATTAATTTAGATTGATTGGTGTCATTTTGTAAGGGTGTGAATCATATTATATAACATAACCAAATAGCAAGCAAAAAATATTACAATAAATTACAAAAAATAATGTTTCAAATAATGTGCTTTTATGGTTTTCCATAAAACGTTACAGGACATTTTCAATCTGTTATGGTTAAACTTTGCATGAGATGTGTGGAGTCATTGCATTCTCAATGGTTGTGCTGATCAACTATAATCCCAACTTGCACATCCTGTGATGTGGCTATTGTGGACACACGCATTGCGATATTAATGCTGAAACCATATATTGTGCAGCAATAATAATAATAATAATAATAAAGTAATGCGTGACGTTTATCGACTTTTCACTTGAAAAAAGTGGAGAATTGGACAATTTAAGTTATTTCAAATGTAAATCGCATTAAATTACATAAAATAGGCTATTTCTACAATAAATTTGACAAAACAATAGAATAAAACCTCGTCTAAACCAGGTTAGGTTCACAGAGTAAATTACCACATTAACGGACTCGGAGTTAAAGCTACCTCTCTTTCAGAAACAGGCTTGACTTATCCTGCTTTAGAGTTTGATAAACCTGCCAGTTTAAAACAAAAACCCAGAGTTCCTCTCATTTCAGAGTTGACATACTCAGAGTTTTCACTTAACCTCCTTTCTGAAATAAGGCCCTGCGGTGTACACAAAGCATGGTATGGTATTCTCCGAAGTACTATACTGCATAAATGCCATAAGAGTTCAAGCCACATACCTAAAATAAATGTCAGATCATTATAGTGCTTAAACTGCGAAGCGTCCATCTCTGTACATATCACTTCCACCAATACAGCAGCTCAGGAAGTCAGTCATTTCCTGAGAGGACCAGTTTACATCTGTCAGTTTACAAAGAAACTTTGATTATTCTCAGAGCTCCCGAATCACTACAGCAAATCCATGCAAATGTCAACCTAGCCATGGAAAAATAATGTAATAAAAAGATTAGCAAGACACCTTTTAAGGGCCCTATCATACACCCAGCGCAATAAGGCGCAAGACGGGTTTGGCACGATGTGTTGCTATTTTCAGACCAGTGCAACCCTAATTTTCATGTTTTGCGCCACTTTGTATAAACAGCAAATCCATTAGCACAACTTTGTGGACTCATGGGTGTTCCAGTCTAAAAAATGGGTGTGTTAAGGAGCATTTCTTTTTTCAGTTTATTCATGACAACTTGCTTATGTTTATTATTATTATTATTATTAGTAGTAGTAGTAGTAGTAGTAGTAGTAGTATTTGTTTTAGACCATTTTAAGAGATTTAAACAATAACAATGGTCTTAAAGTATTTCCTGTTTTACATTAATTTCCATAGCTCCTGAGAATCCTAAAAGGTCCACATATTGATAAATAACATTATGACAGCTGTTTAAACGTAGATATACATAATTGAATTTCCCCTAGTTCCAGTTATTCAAATAGTTTGACAACAAGCAGGAAATGTTCAAGGGCCAATGACATCACCACATTGAAATGGTCAGTACGCACATTTATATTGGTTTTATTAAAAACCGAGCTTCAATTTGTCCACCTCAGGTTTTGGACCATATGGGGGCATAGGACGCGTGTTTGGATAACTATATTATAACTATTATTGCTCATTTATTCAAAAAACTGAACTTTGAAATAGTTTAGAAACAAATCTTTGAGCTTAAAATTAAATATGTAGGCCAGTGAATGTCTACAGTGGAGCGCGTACAACACGGTTTCCTTATCCACAAAAGAAAAAGGGGCAGAATAGAGGAGGCTCGTTCTTTATTCTCGTGCTGCAGATGGTCTGTTTAACCATTTTGTCGCTAGTGAAGCATTCAGTTTTTCTACTTACAAAGTCTGCCATGTAAATAGCAAATGTGCCATGGCATGACAAAACGGACTCTTAAAGGCAACGAGAGATGAGACTCTGATTGGTATATGCTCAAAATACACCTATAACTCATTAAGAGGATAAGCACAACCCTGTTAGACCATGCGCCATGACGTGAAACGTATTATTAAGTCCTTAAAAGAGCAAAAGTGGATTCGGACATGTCTTTAATGCACTATTTGCTTTAGACTTTGCGCCTGGATCATTAAGAGAGGCCTAAGTTTGTGCAAGCAAGTATTTTATGGTGCTTTAAAAATACTCAAAAGTCTGTCAAATGTTTTTAAACAATATTTGATTTACCAAACTCTCAAGTGCCAATTTCACATCAGACACATCCACAACGAAGCTTTTTCCTCAATGCAAAAATGAAATCAAAAATGAAATCAAAATCAATCATGTTTGTTCTATAGTGAGCCAACTCTAATCCTTTTGATTAGCATAGTTTTTTTGGGTTGTGCAATTTTAAAATTAACAAAATTTTGTATACTGTAAACTTGCATACAATTTTTGGTCACATGCATAACGCATGTTTATTTTCCTCAATTTAAATATAAAATACATTTAAAAGATAACTTTTTCTGATTGCATAACTATATTGCGAGTTGTGTTGGACAATATATACAGATGTTTCAATATAATGCTAACAAATACTTATGTTTTAAGTTTTTACTGCAAACGTCACATCCATAACACTGGAACTGCTCATTAGCATCAGCGCCGCCAGCAGCTGAGAGCACAAACAAACAAGAGGAATTTCATTAAAATAGTATAAACACTCCTCGACAGACAATGTGCCACTTAATGACCAAAATAAACTGTTGATTCTGTCAACAGAAAAAAAAAAAAAAAAGGATGCAGCTTTCGTAAGGCCTTTATATGGAGGGAGGAAATCTACTGCGCTCATTATTGCAGGTTCAGGCTTGAACACAATGAACAATCAGAATGCGCCACAGCAAATGCACTGACCCAGTGCTGAAACAATGACAGGACACGACTCCCACCCCAGACCCTTGACGAGAGGCCCACTTCAGTTTTACATGAGCATTTAAACTGCTCATTTTAACATAGAAAAAACCTGATAAAGGCTGGGTGTTCTGACACGGTGTTTGCAAGCTGCAAGTAAAATAATGTAGGAAATGACTCCATAAGAGGTCAAAGGTGATGCATAGACTGGACTAAAAAGCTCAGCAAATAAAGGCATTTAAAATGTGGCCAAGGGAGCAAAATGGGGCTGCAAAAGAGGGTTCTAGGGGGTCCAAAATACATCTAGAGAGAGCAAAAACTATTAAATTGAAATCATAATAAATAAATAAAATAAACACCAACAAACAGCATAACAGAAATTATATTTGACTTAATCAGAAAAGCAGTTTAAAAATGCACAATTATTGTATTACAAATATAAAATAATTTTAATATAAAGAAAAACACGCTAATATTTATGCAATTATGTGATAAACAAATGTTTGAAGAGTCAAATCATTAATTTAAAAACCACCTATGCAAATAATTGGTACTCCAATCAAATTAATTATGAAAGTGTAAAACAAATCTATTAATTTAAAATATGAAATAATTCAATTATTATTTGAATAAATTCAAATAAATTAAAGGTTTAATTACGTTAATGTATATTTGTGATTATGATAATTATAATAATGTAGTTATGGGTGTGTGTTTAACCCACTTAGAACTTGAGACATTAAAGAAAAGGATTGTGATTATTTAAGACATTCCTTAAAAACAATTACATAATTTTAATGAATGATTAAATATAAATACAGAACTAGAAGCAGAAAAAAATTTCACAAACATAACAAAACAGTGACAACATAAGGAGTAAAGCTTAAAAACAGGCAGATTAAGTGCATCCTGCTCCATTATTTGACAAATTATCAAAAGAAGAGCATACATTAGGCCTATATATAATAGTAAACAATCTTAAAAATACCTCCATTGAATTACAAATGACATTTTAAATTAAAGCCAATTAAAATGATCAAAATAAAGCATAAAATTCAGCCTATAAAAATGTAAACAATATTTTAGGGTCTCAAGTAAATTGAAGTACCTAAATTGTTAATGACATCTAGAATTAAAAGCAATTAAATATTACAATTCAGAGAAATTTAAAATCTCCAGATATTAATCAGAGTAAAATAAAACAAAGCAAAAAATAAACTGCACTAACATAAAAAAAAATATATATAGAAACTGTAGATGCCTTTTTTTTTTTTTAGACGGGGTTTATCAAACAGCAAACAATGTATATATAAATGCTTTTAATCTAAAACATTGAAACCCCACTGCTTTAAAACCCCATTTTATTTTGTGACAATATAAGAATGAGTAAAGCTTAAATACAGACAGATTAAGGGTATCCTGCTCTATTTTTTTAATGATCAAAATAAAAGCATCCATTTAGGCCTATATAAAATAAAAATGTAAACAATCCTAAAGAATAATCTGTTAACATTTTTATTTTATATATAGGCCTAGTTGTATGAATCTTGAATTGAAAAAAACAATTACAATTATCAAAAAATTAAATAAAATTAGGCCCAAGTAAAAAAAAAAAATTGTTAACAATATTTCAAGGTCAAGTAAATTAAAGTACCTCCAAATTATCAATGACCTCTAGATTTTATTACAATTCAGAGAAAATAAAATCTCCAAAAATTAATCAGAGTAAAATATAAAACAAAGCACCAACATTAAAGTAAAAACCAAGCTAAAAAAAACTATATAGATGCCTTTCCCATTTTAAGACAGGGGTTTGTCAAACAAACATTGCATGCATGTTTTTAATAGCATCTAACATTGAAGACCCACTGCTTATAAGCTCATTTTTAGTGTTAGACAATATAAGAATGACTAAAGATTAATTACACACAGATTAAGGGTATCATGCTCTTTTTTTTTTTTTGACAAACTATCTAAAGCATACAATGAGGCATATATAAAAATGTAAACAATATAAAGTACTTTCAAATTATGAACAACATCTTAAAACCAATTAAAATTACCCAAATAAAGCAAAAAATTATGCCTATAGATTAAAATGAAACGATATTCCAGGGTCTCAAGTAAATTAAAGTATAGCTCCATCAGCTCAATTTTATTTTGTGACTATACAAGAATGACTTAAGCTTACATAGATTAAGGACATTAAGCTCCTTTATTTGACAAAATATCAAAACAAACCATATAAGTATAGGCCTATATAAGATGCAAATAATCTTAAAGTACCTAAATGACATCTTGAATTAAACCCCATTAAAGATATTACCAGACGTTGAAATTTTAAATCTCCAAACATTCAATCAGAATGAAACGAAGCAGTAAATAAAGCAAACGGTACCCACACTATAAACAGAACTCTGGACTGAATTAAAAAGCCCAAAAGAGTGAGAAAAAGTGGACTGTCGTTCATTTACGTCAGATTGCGCGTCTTTACGGGGAATGATACCGATAGAAAAGCTTCAAAGCAACACTCAGGTAAGTATTTGCTCGTTAAACCCGACTTTAAACTTTATCCACACAAATGTCTCTCTCATCAGGTGAGTCTCACATTTCAACGCCAACTTGAAGATTAATCATCAACAGACTCCGCATTCCTCTCAAACTTTTCCTCAGGAAACGCTTCTCCTCAAACCGCAGCAAACAACGCGTTTAAAGCAGCTAAAACACCAAAACAAATGAAAGTTTCCACAAGTCATCCGCCGGGAGAGGCTTCAACTTCACCAAAGGAAGTTTTATGTTTACTAAAAGAGTTTATTTCTCTTACCTCCTCCTCTAATGAAACACTGGTGTTCGTCTCTGAATCTGACTTCAGACTCATTGTGTAACTTTAACGCTTCTTTGTGCCAGAAAAAAAAAATAAAGAAAAATCAAGTTTCCCTGTCGGTGATTTTGTCCCTGGTGTGCGTTAAAGTTGCAGAAGAGAATCTCGTGTCGTTTTGTGCCCAGTGAAGCCGTGAGTTAAAGCCACAATCCGAAAGTAAAGGTGAGAGGTGCTCTGTGAGGGTGACAGAAGGGAAAGGAGGTGATTTTTGGAGTTTTTTCCCCCCTCGGCTCACATCAAGCTCGTTTGAGTTGAAGTGGAAAGAAAGGAGGAAAGAGGAACCGTGGGTAGACTTAAAGCTGAAGTTGTGCGTCTGCTCTTCTGTCCTATTAGCGGATCAATCATGTTAAATGCGCGCACCCGAGCTTCAGATGGGACTCAGCTGCGCGAGGCCCGGCCCACTTTCACCAACACCATCACCATATCTGACCCCTCCTTCACATGCCTCTATATCCCATCCTGCAAATATTGTATAATCTATTAAAATATATATTTTTAAAGTGCTTGCGTGTAGTCAAAATTGTCAGTGTTTATTTTAGTGCATAAAGTTATTCTTCAGGTAAATTATTTATGACAGCAGGTTAATCCACAAAAAAAAGTTTGCTTTTCGTAATCTTTAATGTAAGTCTGAGCTTGACGGTGCTTCACGTTATTTTGACAGCCTCAATATTTTGAGCCACGCCCCTTTTAGTTTGCTATGAGGGAATGATGTGCAAAAAAAAAAAAGCCACGCCTCCTCCTAAATATTCTGCTTCAGTTGGAATTACAGCAACATACAAAAATCCCAGCAACTTTTACATTTCATGCAAGAGGGGTCTGGATCCCAGCAACTTTTGGGATGTTGCACCTGGTGCAGTGCAATCTGGGCTGCATCCAATGCTTCTTAATGGGCTCACCTAACCCCACTAACCCTACCCCTCAATGACGTCACTAGCTCCATTTGAGTGCATTGTGTATGACATTGCATCACTGAGTGATGCAATCTCAGCTTGCATCATAAAGGCTGCATCCAGATACTATTGTTTCATGCAGACTTTAAAGGCCATGTGAAATCTAATTTATTTATTTTTTGCTAGAGCACATTGTCATTAATTAGGTGCAAAATTAATCCAGGTAAATAAATCCACTGAAAAAAGTCTTTTGGTAATATTCAATCAAACTCTGACTATTTGCTTTTACGTTTGCCATGGTGTTTGACCCTTCAGCCACAACATTCTTAAACACGCCTCTTTTACCGTTAGTTTGCTCTGAGGGAATGATGCACAAAAAGAAAGCTCCACCCACTACTCTATTTCATTTTAGTTGGAAGTACATGAACATTTGGGAACTTGCATTTCATGCTGACTTTAAAGGCCATGTGAAATCAAAATTTACATTTTTTATTTTTCACATTGCACATTGTTATTTTTAGGTGCAAAATTAATCCAGGTAAATAAATCCACTGAAAAAAATAAGTTTGTTTTGGTAATCTTTAATCAAAGTCTGACTATTTGCTCCCATGTTTGCAACGGTGGTGCCTCTCTCCTTAGTATGGAGTTTTTCTAGGGCTGTAAATACCTGCCAAATAAAAGAAAGTTTTGCAAACAAAAAATAACGTATTAAGCAAAAAATAAACAAATGCAAATCTCCAGAAATTGCAGAGCGAAAATTAATTTTTGAGAAATGAAAATATATTTCAGTAACAAAAATAAAGAACTGCAAAGGGAAAATGAAGTTTTAAGAAATAAAAATGAAATTTGCAAACAAAAAAAGAGCTGCAAATAAAAATCAAGCGGTGCAAAAAAACGAAAATATTAATATAAATAATAATAATATAATAAATATAATAACCCACTAACCATAAACTGAAAGGGTGCATTTTTAACCGATTAAAATGTTTAAAAATATTATTATATGTATTTTTGAAGTTTGGCTGCATACGGGCCTGATCGCAGCGAATGCGCTTTTTACATTGAGAGGGGCGTCTTTTGAATAGTTTACTAACAGCAGCAAGCATTTTGCGGCGCCCTGTGTGCCTCACGTTTTTTGCCGATGCTCGCTGTCTTTTCGCAGTTAAAAAAAGCCAACTCTGAGCGTAAAAAGTGTGTTACGTCAGTTACGTCTTTTTCATTCTTCAATCAAATGAAAGCAGAAGGGTTTCCGTCAATTAATTGCATATTTTACATGGAGCGATCGATTTGAGGTGGCTTGCTCTTTTCATTTGATGGAAAAAACTTAAATTCTTGAAGATGTGCTGTTGTAAATATGTTCTGTATGCTGTTGTTCACATGCTAAAATAAATCAGTTTTTTAATGTGTTAGACACAATATATACCTGATATTTAATGTGTCAGACACAAAATAGACATGTCAATTTTTAAAAAATTAAATAATAATTTTATATTATCTGACCAGTTAACCATTAAAATTTGGTTAACGAGCAGCAGTTGTCGGTTGGCAAAATTAACGTAATTTTAATAATCTAAAAGTTTTTAATAACATTAACAAATTTGAATGTTTATATTTTGTGCAAATAAAACACTACAGCATATGTATATGATTTGTTCACTAATATAAGTACAATATGTAAAAAATTTAATTATAATAATTTAAAGAATAATTATTTTAGTTACATATAAAACGACAACAGCTATTTATTATATTGTATTTTATTCTTTTTATTTAATGCAAGTAAATTGTATCAGTCCCTTTCTACAGTACCCTTGCATCTGATCTGACCTTACCCTTGTCTCTTCCTGCAGTATATTTAATTGTTGTATCATTTAACCCTGCGTAATCTAAACTTTTGACTCTGATGTCATATCTACATAAACACAGCATATCTTAACCTTCCTATACAGCTCATTTAACTCTTTAAGTCTAACCACCAGGCCCACTGCTGAAATCCATGAGGCCCCAGACATCATTCAATGGGTGGACCCTCTTTCTCTTGGGGCCCCATGGGGTGGATTACACACCCCAGAGGACCTTAGTGAAGCCCACATTACTGGATGTACCCTGTACGTAGCCTCCCTTTCTCTTTCTTACACTCTAATACAGTATATAACCTAATGTTTAGCTAATTGCAATGGATTTTACCCAAGACAATATAAAGTTTTTGTAGATTAGTTTGAACCCTTATAGGTGCGTGTCTGAATGCTTGTATATGTCGTCTTGTTTTCATACCCTGGTGGGGACTTAAACCTTAATGCACAAATACTCATGGGGACTTGTGCCAACAAAATATATGCACGTATATAAGTAAACATGCTTAAAAATGACACATTTGATAATGTAGAAATGCAGAATATTTTCTGTAAGGGGCTGAGTTTAAGGGTAAGGGGGTAATATGAAGTCTGAAGTCCCCATAAGGATGCAAACCAAACGTGTGTGTTTGTGTTTTGTGTGTGTGTGGGTGAGTGTGTATGTGTTTTATTCAGCATTAACTGAGAGAGAATGGGCTGAGCACACAGTTGAACTTGTTGAGCTGTTGTTCGGATCTTTGGCTACACATTATGCAGATTAGTTCTGTCCACATGTGTTAAGTAAAAACTGGACGCAGGTTACACTAATGTACAGTAGTTTTGGTCTGAGATGTTGCGGCTGTCCCGCATGACACGCGGCTCAGTCTCATGACAGACTCTTGATTCCCCACGCATGTTTTATGGTAAATGAGTTCAAGTGTGAAACATTTATGATCCTGTTGAAGCAATCGAAGCAGAAAAATCGTCTGGTTGGACATCATTTTTTCTGTATCTATTTAATGCAACTTAATTTATTGTCATTTTAGTACTGCTTTACATAAAATCAGCTACTTATAAAACATTTGGAATTTTTATATTTTGTTTAAATAGAACACTACTGCATAAATATATTAAATGCCCTTATATAAGTATAATTTGTGAAATAAAATGTTAATAATTTGAAGAATAATTATTTTAAGTATGTAAATGTTATTTATTGTTTTATTTATTCTAACTTATTTAATATTTACATTTATAATCACATTTATATTCAAATGTTTAATATGTTGTATGTATATATATATATATATATATATATATATATATATATATATATATATATATATATATGTGTATATATATATATATATATATATATATATATATATATATATATATGTATATGTATATATATATGTGTGTGTATATATATATATATATATATATATATATATATATATATATATATATATATATATATATATATTAGTGCTGTCAATCAATTAAAAAAATTAAATAATTAATCACTTTTTTTATTTCGATTAATCACATTTTAAAGACTGAAACTTGTAATTTTGGCTATTAAAATGTAAAATTAATGTAAATGCAAGACAAAAACTATTTAAATTCAAAATATAATTGTTTATTAGAGTTTTTGTTAAACTTTTAACACAGATTTCCTCATGTAAACAACATACCCACAATAAACCATCAAGATCCTGGCTTAACAGCCATATTTATTACAGAAATTAAAACACAGGCATGTTAATGCCATTTGAATTTTAAAACAATCAATGCCAATAAAGAAAACATTGATTTCCAAGTTGGATTCTAAGTGGACTGCAAAAAAAAAAAAAAAAAAAAGCCTAAATACAGGCATTGCAGATATGAAAAATGGAAAATTATAATAACAATAAAGTATTGAATTCAAACAATTGTACTCATTGTAAAGTTGTATTGCTGTGAATTGAGGACATTAATTATAAAGTAGAAACAACTTTGCTTAGTCCTCCTTTAAATTCATCCAGTTGCTAAAACAGTCCAGTCTGTTGACATTATCGGGGTACAATGTGGACCTTTTCTTTTGAATGATGTGAGCTGAGAGTGAAACTCAATCTCACGGCAATTGGTAACTTTTTGATTTAGTGGCTACAGACAACGACGTTTAGGCAGGTTTTTTGCAAAGAAACATGCGCGCACACACATTCACACATACAGTCACACACACACACACACACACACACACACACACACACACACACACACACACACACACACACACACACACACACACACACATCACGCGCAGGACAGGGCAGCTTTGTGTTTACCTCATAGTTAAAGTTATTGCACGTCTGCTGGTTCCTGCCTCAAAATGAGCGAGTTTGAGCCACTTGTACATCCCAGAAGTGTTCAGGAAAAGCAAAACAGCAGCAAAGAAACTCAACACAGAGGAACATTAACACCTCACTGCCAACTAGCGTTTCGGAAGTGTTAATGCAGACCAACAGAGACAGCGCGCAGAAGAATAAATGCACAGCTACGCCCGTTGCATGCGCCGTGGGTCACGCCGGTCACTTGACGCAGAAGTATAAACCAGGCTTTAGTTGGCGACCCCTAATGAATAAAGAAACTAAGCCGAAGGAAAATGAATGAATTTTCAATTATATTTGACTTAATGAAAAACAATTAGGAGATTTATTTACATATATTATGGTATATTATTCATACATATATTATTATCTGATTTATTTGACCATAATTATGCATTTTAAGTTTTCAACTATTATAGAGTGCGTTTCTAGTAATATTTAAATAGTAGTTGATCAAATAATAGTAATATTTGATCAAGTTGTTGAAGTGCAGAGATCCAGTAGGTGTGTTTAGTGTGATTCAACACGTCTCATATGTACACAAGTAAAGCTGAAGTGAGTTCACGCCTCAGCTGCCACTGCAGTGTGTGTGTGTGTGTGTGTGTGTGTGTGTGTGTGTGTACATGAGTGGGTGAGTATGTGTGCGCATATGTATATATATATCTATCTATATGTGTGTGTGTGAGAGTATGTTTATATCTACAGTATATATATGAGTATGTACATGTGTATGTGTGTGCATATGTGTATATACAGTTAAAGTCAGAATTATTCACCCCCCCCCCCCCCCCCGTTTATTTTTTCCCCTATTTCTGTTTAACAGAGAGCAGATTTCTTCAGCACTTTTCTAAAAATAATAGTTTTAATAACTCATTTCTAATAGCTGATTTTTTTTTTTGCCATGATGACAGGAAATAATATTTGACTAGATATTTTTCAAGACACTTCTACACAGCTTAAAGTGACATTTAAAGGCTTAACTAGGTTAATTAGTCAAAAAAAATAAGACAGTCCAAAAAAAATAGCTTAAAGAGGCTAATAATTTTGTCCATAAAATGGCTTTAAAAAATTAACAACTTCTTTTATTCTAGCCGAAATAAAACAAATAAGACTTTCTCCAGAAGAAAAAATATTATCAGACATACTGTGAAAGTTTCCTTGCTCTGTTAAACATCATTTGGGAAATATTTAAAAAAGAAGAAAACAATTCCAAGGGGGGGCTAATAATTCTGACTTCAACTGTATACACACACACACACACACACACACACACACACACACACACACACACACACACACACACACACACACACACACACACACACACACACACACACACACACACACACACACACACACACACACACACAGTTGCAGTCAGAATTATTAGCCCCCCTTTGACCTTTTTCCTATATATATATATATATATATATATATATATATATATATATATATATATATATATATATAAGAGCTAGTGAGTGTATGCGTGTGTACATGAGTGTGAGTATGTGTATGCGTATGTGTACATGAGAGCTAGTGAGTGTGTATGTGTGTGTATACCTGAGACACTCATATATGTATGTATGTATATATATATATATATATATATATATATATATATATATATATATATATATATATATGTTAGCTGGTGAGTGTGTATTTATGTGTACATGAGTGTGTAAGTATGTGATTGCAGATGTGTATATATGAGAGTGAGGTAGTGTGTGTTTGTGTGTGTACCAAGAGTTTGTGAGTATGTGTGTGTGTATGCGTATATAAATGAGAGTATGTAAGTATGTGTGTGCGTATGTGTATGTATGAGTTTGTGTGTGTGTGTATGTGTGTGCACAGGAATGTCTGGTTTTGTACTGAATCACAGTTCCTCTGGGAGCTGAAATCTGCTCAGCTGTTTCTGAGAAGTTCTGAGGCTTCAGCAATCATTTACCTGCTTACTGCTTAACTGAGTCAATCTCTGACCTGCCTGGCTCATTGTTGAAGAGGAAAAGATGCCACAATATCAGCCGTTTACAGTCACTGATATTCTGATATACTGACACTCGCTGTAGTATTAGCTGTAGTGTAATATTTACACAGTACATGCAGCATATCAGTAATGATCTGCATTTATGATACTGCACACTTCTGGCTGTTTGTGTTATTTACGTTACTCTTCCATTGTTAAGTCTAGCATGTGCTAAATATTCATGAGTTTTACGAAAACCGAATAGAGTCACTGATTAACCCATGGCTCAAAAGCACACTCATGGTTTATATAATTCAGAATTCCCTATAAAGTTCTCTTAGAGTGCTTTGACACCTGTGAATCGATTCAGTTGTTCTGAAACAGGGATTTAAATTGTTTCAATCTTGCTCTTTGTTCTTGGTTCGCTTTCACACTGCAAAGTTTCTAAATGAACCAAAAGAGCTAAAACAAGTAAACTCTCCTCACATTGGTCAGTTTCACGGTTTATTTTGCAGAGTCCCGCTCTGCTGTCATGGGGTGGTAGTGGTTTGGTGGTGTTTGACAGGGTGCGCTCGACGTGTCTGAAGAGCGAGGAGAGATGCGGTGGGGAGGGGTGAGAAGGGTGACCGAAGTATTTGAGGACCGGGAGGGAGACGCACAATTTCCGGGAGATTATCCTTCGTTTACGGGCACACTCCGCGAGTCTCTGTGCTTTTATCCAAAGCGACTTACAAATGAGGACAAGGAAGCAATTTACACAACTATAAGAGCAACAATGAGTAAATGCTGCAGGCAAGTTTCAGGTATGTAAAGTGTAAGAAGCAAAACATTAGTGATTTTTAGTTGTTTTTTTTTTGTAGTACAGTTAGCGGTGGAGCCAAAGAGGCAATTGCAGATTAGGAAGGAAAGTGGAGACTAAATAGTTGAGTTTTTAGTCGTTTAGTAGCAACTGGCAGCCAGTGCAAACAGATGAGTAGCGGAGTGACATGTGCTCTTTTAGGTTCATTAAAGACCACTCTTGCTGCTGCGTTCTGAAGCAGCTGTAGAGGTTTGATGGAGTTTGCTGGAAGCCCGGATAGTAGAGAGTTGCAATAATCCAGTCTGGAGAGAACAAGAGCTTGAACAAGGAGTTGAGCTGCATGTTCAGATAGGAAGGGTCGGACCTTTCTGATGTTATAGAGTGTGAATCTGCAAGATCGAGCAGTTGCGGGAGACTAGCGAAACTTCCGGGAGACTTGGGATGTCTGGAATGACCTCCCGCCCTATTAATAATTCTCTCTTCATATAGCGCATGCCCATTACATATCCATAATACACTGTGATATAACTGGGCTCGGATCGTATCGCTTTCTTACAACAATCGATCCGCTCCAGAGTTAGTTTCAATCGAGCTGAGACCACCTCATTCAAGCGATCTCAGAGTGATTGGTGGTTTCACATATGCTAAACGAACCGCGCTAACTGGGCAAACGAGACAGGTTCCGAATACACTGTAAAAAATAAATCTGCAAAATTTATGGTAAAAAACCAGCAGCTGTGGTTGCCAGTACTTTACCGTTACAAACTTGGTACAAACCGTAAAAGTAATTTTTAATTTTTACGGTAAATTACTGTATTTTCTTAATTTATAGTGGTAATATGTCTGTATTTTGAATGATAAACATCTACACATCTTTTGTTACACAGTTAGACACGTTAGCACACCCACATGCAGGTGGTGATGAGGAAGTTACAAAATAAGCCAATGCTCATCACAATCAACTTTTCTCACAAGCACACAAGCAGAAAAGAGTATCAGCACATAGAATTGCTCAGTGTCATTCACACAGCTACTAAACACCAGTATGGTAACACGCATAAATTTAAAGTCATGAAATAAACATTGTTTATCAATATTAGATGTAACATAAATCTCTGATGTACATAACTGATGGGGAAACAACTAAAAAGATCCACAATGTCAACCAAATGCATAAAAAATTATGTGCCATGTAGGGAATTCTGGGAAAGTCAATTTACGGTTATTCGCCGTATATATTAAGGAAACATACCGTTAACCAGGTTACGGATTTGTACTGTAGCATTTTTACAGTTTTTTACCGTTGAAATCACGGCCATTTGTTACAGTGTATATATATATATATATATATATATATATATATATATATATATATATATATATATATATATATATATATATATATATATAATCTATTTATTTTACAATGAAGAGACCGTGGTCCATTAATTAACATTGCAGTAATTATTCAAGAGTGTTATGAAAGAAATTTGCTTCATAGAAAGATGACTGTGGGGGAGAGTTTATATATATATATATATATATATATTAGGGATGTAACGGTATCAGAATTTCACGGTACGGTAATACCTCGGTATGAATGTCACGGTACGGTATTTATTGAATCATTTACAGGAAAAAAAAAACTTTTGAAAATACTTCAAAAAAGTGCCAAAAGTGTCAATGACATACAAATTAGCCATCTATCTGTTAGCTTTGAAACAGGAACTTCAATTTTAATAACAAAAAATTATTAAACCATGTAAAAAAATAAAGTTTCAATTTAGTATTGTTGAAAACTCATCACATTCAACATTTAATCACTCACTTAGATAGAGATGGGTTTAAAGGAAAATTATCATATAACTATAATCTGGTAAAAGCTGGTATCTCTGGGTATTTACAATGTCCCCTGCAACAGAAAAAAAACCCTCTCATTTGGGACTGAGGTTTCTGGGACAAGAGAGATATGACTTGGCCCATGTTGACAGCAGTGGGTAACGTTGTGCATTGTCTTTCCCCCACTTGAGAAGACAAACCATGAGTGAGATAGAGATCTCTTTGCGGTACAAGTCAATGTCTGCATCAATCTGAACAGTGTGCTGTGTTCTGCAGTCCCCATGACTGTTATTAGTCGTATTCCCCAACTTGCAGGCACGTGCACACATAGGGCTCAACCTGTGCAGTGCACATGCCCTTTTTAGTCTTGGATAGAAAATGCCCTTCCAAAACGATCAAAAGTGCCCCCGCGACGCGACACAACCTCCGTCCAGTCCAGCCCTTCAGTAGGCGCACGACAACACCTCTCTTGAGTATGCGCGCTCAACCCCCCCTCGGCGCTTTACAATACGCGCGCCACAACACAGCTGATCAGAACGCGCGCGACAGCACCGCTATTCAGCACGCGCGCGGCGACAACACCCGCTTTAGGTTCGATCATTTCCATCTTTTTTTCATCTCCGCTACTAGCAGCACACTCCATTTCCGCATTACTGGATCTGTAGCGACAACAGACCGCAAAGGATTATGGCCACGCCGGGGCTGATGGGAAATGAAGTTTCAGCTACCTCCCGTTCGCTTCATTCGCCTGAGCAAATTTTCTCAGAAGACCTATAGTTTTACCGAGTCATGCGACTTCGGTAATATCGAAAAAATTTAATATTGCGGTATGACGGTATTTACAATACCGTTACATCCCTAATATATATATATATATATATATATATATATATATATATATATATATATATATATATATATAAATAGATAGATAGATAGTTAGTTATGTATTGTATTATGCAGTGTAAAACATTAATCAAGAGTTGTAATAATATATACAATATAATGCTTATTCCTAAACATTTCTCTTTATAAATTAATATAGTAGTTCAAATGTGTAACACCTGGTTTTTTTCGATTGTTTGTTTTTGCTGTTATATACTATGATTTGTTTCTGTTTGGAAAATATTATTTGCTGTAAATAACTGGACTAAACAATTATGCCTCATGTTTCTTTGACAGTGTAATTGATCACTAAGATATGATTGAACAGGATTCAAGTTGCTTCGATTTAAAAATGAAAGTTGCAAACATAGCTTAGATGTAGCTAAGCTAAGTAGCTAGCTTTTAACTTAGCTTGCTACATTTCCCAGAGGGTAGCTTTAAGTGTAGCTAAGCTACATTTTAAGTAAAGTCGCTAGTAGCTTAGCTCACTACATTTTTCAAGTAGCTTGCCCAACACTGTGTATTTATTTTCCGGTCAAATCTCTCCTCAGATCAGTCTATTCCTGGCTTCATGTTGATATCAGATAAACCCTCACATTATCAGAGGGCGTGATTGGGGCGTTTCTCAGGCCCTGTAGTGTCCCAGCGGAGTCTCTTTCGGACCCCCTTCCCAATCACAGATAAACACGTCTGCCACCATCACCTCGCTATCAGACGCTAAAGCTAATAATAACAACATCCCCTGACATTCCTCACTGCCGCCAAGATAACAGCTAGAGGACCTGAGTGAGAGCACCGCAGGGGTCAACATAAAACCCAGAGGACGTAAATGTTCCTAAACACAGCCAGGGATTGTGGTTTTGTTATAGCGCGAGGCTCGTGCTCTATAAATCGTGTTTGTGTATAGCGCTGTTCCTCAGTTATGTTCATAATGACGGTGTGCAGGTCTCAGAGCAGCTGCAAATCACAGTGTTTGTTTGACAGAGGAAGGCGAGATGTTCTCGCTCCGGGACTCGGCTGCATACACTTGCGCTAATGCTTGTAAACACGCAGAACATCCATGTTAGACACAGTAAAAATCTGCTTTCTTTTCAATTTTTTTTAACTTACAGTAACTTTTTATTGATGAAAATAATTAAGAAAATGTATAAAATAGTTTAAATATATTACAAAATAAACCTAATGATAAAAAAACTAGATAAATTTACATGGTAGCTTTAATAAACCTTCAGAAAATCCATATTGGATGCTGTAAAATATAGATTTGTTTTGTTTAAATTAATTTTTTATTGGTTTATGCTAATAATAACTGAAAATGTATAATAACTGTATAAACGTATTACAAAAAATGACTATAATTGAAATTAACACTAGTAGGTTGTGATTTACATGTATTAATCATAATAAACATTCAGAAAATCCATGTTAGACACAGTAAAATATAGATTTTGTTTAACCTAGCTTTTTATTGGTTTATGTAAATAATAACTTACAAAAAACATATAATAACTGTATAAACTTAATACAAAAATAAACACAATGATAAAAACTAAATTTAAACTAGTTTACATTGTGATTTACGTCCTTGCATTATCAAAAATCCAGAAAAATATTTGACCTTAAATTCACAGTAAATTACTGGCTAATAATTGCATTACTTTCACAGTAAAATACTGTATGTAAATTCACAACAAATGACTGTGAGGTAGTTCACAGTTTATTGTGATTTTGTTACATTAAATTACTGTAAAATCCCAGCCATGTTGTGTAACTTCCAACACAATCTCACGGCAATTCGTAACTTTTTTATTTAGTGGCTAATTCGTATGACTTCGTACAATCTAATTTGTACAATTTAGTACGATTTCCTCATCCTCCAATGATGGTTGGGTTTAGGGGAGGGGTAAGGTGCCACACCTTCTTTTTAAAATCGTACAATTTCGTACGACGGAGTTAGCCACTAAACTGACAAAACGTAAAAGACTTATGTTTTCTCGTGAGATCAGGCTAGTAACTTCACAGTAGATAGTAAAGTCCTTTCCTGTGATTTCACAGTATTATCTTGAAATATTAACCATATTTTACTGTAAAGCAGGCTTTGCTCAGCTAGTCATTCTGACATTTACTCTGACTTTGAAATAATTTTAGGTGTTTAACAATGTTTGGTTTTATGAATCAATTACTTTTGTTCCAGTTTATTAAGTTTTTGTCTCAGCACAACGTTGTGTTCATTATAAGATTTTTCATATTTTCATGTTAACCTTATAAAATTAAATAACGGTGCAGTGGACCCAAAATTTAAAATTTACGATGACATCCATTCAAAACAGGAAGATTTTCTTTCAAGTTAGTTTTGAAGTCAAATTGTCTTTAGAGCTGCAATACCAAATTGTCTTTAGAGCTGCAATAACATTCTGTTATTTCCTTTAATATTCTTAAAGTGCCAATACTAGCATAAAAGTTCATTTATATTAATGTCTATGCTGAATAAAATAGAAAGAGTTTGATTCTCTATAACTAACATGCAAAAGTTATAGCCCTGTTTACAGTTCTTTGCTGTAATCATGCTGTTTTGAATACTTCACCATAAAATTCTGAATACAACGCAATACTGTGAATGTTTATAGTTCAATCCTGTAAAGGGATACTAATGAAATTTACTGTGAAAAATTACAGTAACGTTGTGAAAATCTGGTTTGTTTTATAGAGAGATTTTTATTGGTTTATGTAAATAATAACTTACAAAAATGTGTAATAACTGTATAAACTTATTACAAAAATAAACATAGTGACAAAAAATAAACTAAAACTAGATTAGATTGTGATTTACATGCTTGTATAATAAACTTTTAGACAATCCATGTTATACAGTAAAATATTGATCATTTTGTTTAATCTATAGCTTTTTATTGATTTATGTAAATAATAACTGACAGAAAATGTATAATAACTGTATAAACTTAATACAAAAATAAACATAATAACAGAAAAAAAATTAATTAAAACTAGATTAGATTGTGATTTACATGCTTGTGTTAATAAACATTCACAAAATCCATGTTAGACTCCATGTTTAATGCAGTAATATATCGATTTTTTTTAACTTAACCTTTTATTGGTTTAGGTAAATAACAACCGACAGAATTTATAATAACTATAAACTTATTACAAAAATGACTGTAAGAGAAATTAAAACTATTAGATTGTGATTTACATGTATAAATCATTATAAACATTCGGAAAATCCATGTTAGACACAGTAAAATATTGATTATTTTGTTTAACCTAGCTTTTTGTTTGCTATTATTTTGTTTTAACCTAGCATAAGCTTGGCAAACAGTTTTGGAGAATTTGATGTTTCCCCAGAATGCGCGAGCATGCTGCCCAAGAGGTGTTTCAAAGATGGCAGCAGAATGAAATTCCTTGCTATAAAGGGACTTTGGTTGAAGTCCATTGGTTAATTTGTAAAATAGCATAGTCATAGCTAAAAGTCTTTCAAATTTTGAATAAAATTTACATAAGTGTTCCTTTACCAAGCCTCCTATACTCTGGAGTCAATCTAGGGCCATATATATACTTGCAATATAAAAAATAAACAAAAAATAAAGTATTGAGCAAAAATAAATAAATTAATGTAAATCTCCAAAAATCGCAAAGTGAAAATTAATTTTTGAGAAATAAACATTTATTTTGCTGACAAAAATGAAGAACTGCAAAGGAAGAATGAAGTTGAGGAAAAAAAAATGAAATTTGCAAACAAAAAAAGAACTGCAAATAAAAATAAGCGCGAAACAAACTTTAAATATCTGCAATAAAAAAAAAAAAACTTGCAAAACATTATTACATTGTCTTTATAAAACCCGTCCAGTCAATTGCAATGCTCATTTAAACATGAGCTTGTGGTGCTGTTTTGACTTCATGCTTCTGCGCGTTTCACTTTGTAGTCCTGATTTGACAAGAGGGCGGAGTCAAGAGAACTTGGGCATTTACAGCAGGCCCGACCCGTCATCACAGTATCACAGAGGTGGTCCGGCCTGCCGTAAACGCCCAAGTTATATAGTTTATATATATATAGTTTTTTTTAATTGCAAATATTTTACCTTTTTTTTCTCGCTTGATTTTTATTTGCAGTTCCTTTTTTGTTTGCAAATGTCTGTTTATTTCTCAAAACTTCATTTTTCCCTTGCAGTTCTTTATTTTTGTTACTAAAATTAATTTTTATTTCTCAAAAATTAAGTTTTGCTTTACAATTTCTAGAGATTTGCATTTATTTATTTATTTTTTGCTCAATAGTTTTTTTTTTTTTGTTTACAAAACTTTCTTTTAATTTGCAGGTAAATATGGCCCTAGATTGACTCCATACTATGCTTTTTAGATGATTGTCAGCATTTTTTTAGGAGACACCATCACATTTTTCTGTGACATACAGTTGACATACAGTTGAATTCAGAATTATTAGCCCCCCTGAATTATTAGCCCCCCTGAGTTTTTAGCCCCACTGAATTATTAGCCCCCCTGTTTATTTTTTTCCCCCAGTTAATGTTTAATGGAGAGATTTTTTTTTCAATACATTTCTAAACATAATAGTTTTAATAACTCATTTTTAATAACTGAATTATTTGATCTTTGCCATGATGACAGTAAATAATATTTGACTAGATATGCTTCAAGACATTTAAAGGCTTAATAGGTTAATTACGTAGGTTAACTAGGCAGGATAAGGTAATTAAGTAAGTCATTGTGATGAAGGTTTGTTCTGTAGACTTACAAAAAATATATAGCCTTAAGGGGCTAAATATTTTGACCTTGAAATGCTTTTAAAAAAATTAAAAACGGCTTTTATTCTAGTCAAAATGAAACAAATAAGACTTTCTCTTGAAGAAAAAATATTATCAGACATACTGTGAAAATTCCCTTGCTTGGTTAAACATCATTTGGAAAATATTTAAAAAAGAAATAGGGGCTAATAATTCTGACTTCAACTGTACCTCCATCAGCTCAGTCATTTTCTATAACTCTCTCTGTCAGAGATCAAAGTTTTATTCATCACATGCTTGTCTGGTGGTTCGTCACCGAGCATTTTGTTGTGTAATCTGTGTATCAGACAGTAAAAAAGACAATATATGACATGCACGACTGTAAAAAAAAGACAATAAACACATGCAGAGGTCTCCAAGGAAAGCGAAGCCATGCAAATGTTGTGCCTTTCTCTCTAACACACAGGAAAACAGACGTCAAGTGTCTATTTAAGAAGTGCTAGAGTGACTGTAAACTGTTTCATGCTGTTGTATATACACTCTGGTCTCTCTCTCGGGTTTATAGAGACTCGGGATTGGCTCCTTTTAAGGTGAATTCCCTGTTTGCCCTCTGCATTGAACTTCTACTGCCAAGAGCTGTAGAGAGACGGTTCCAGTGAAAGAGAGACACAAGCTCGCATGGACAGACGAAGCGATTCAGAGAAAAGAAATAAGAATAAACTGGATTAAATGGTGACATTTAATTAAAGCTCTCCGATATTTTTGAGAACGGTAGACTATTTGATGATTTTTCCTGCATGGGATCCGAATACTAATTCGAAGCCACATCACAACCATCAAAATACACTTAAATTAAAGTCAAAAGCTCTATTTAATCCAAACATTATATAAGTAATGATATTACTAATCAGCGGCACAGTGGCTCAATGGTTAGCACTGTTGCCTCACAGAAAGAAGGTCGCTGGATCAAGGTCCCGGCTGGGCCAGTTGACATTTCTCTGTGGACCTTGCATGTTCTCCCTGTGTTTGCGTGGGTTTCCTCTGGGTGCTCCGGTTTCCCCCACAGTCCAAAGACATGCGCTATAGGTGAATTGGATGAACTAATGGCTGAGTGTGTATGTGTGTGTGTGTGAATGAGTGTGTATGGGTGTTTCCCAGTAATGGGTTGCTTCTGGAAGGTCATCCAGTGCGTGAAATATACAGTGTGCTGGAGTAGTTGGTGGTTCATTCCGCTGTGGCGATCCCTGATAAATAAGGAACTAAGCTGAAGGAAAATGAATCAATGAATAATACTAATCAAATGACTCCAAAACACTTTGGATTTGTTAAGATGCATTATACTGTGTGGTTTGTAACAGGACCGAATTTAGGCCAGCGTCTTCAGACAGACATGAAACTGCAATAAGAGGTTGTGAATATTTCACGCTCAGCTCTGCTCTATGTCCAACACACTGACAGCAGCGTAAGATACAGGACACATTAAAGTGGGTGTCGGAGGAAGATTTGACTGACCACCTGATCTGGAATCAGCCTACTGTGGTCTTACACTCTCTGAGCTTGATGGAGTTCAAATGGTACAAGTTCAGGAAGTTTTGCAGCCACGCTTAAAGGGCACCTAGGTTACCCCTTTTTTCAGATTTAATATAAGTCTTTTGCGTCTCTAGAATGTGTATATAAAGTTTCAGATCAAAACACCCATCAGATTTTTCATTATACCTTTTACAAGATGCTGTCTTATACTGATTTCCAGCAGGGGGTGGTTTTGTCGTACTGCGCCTTTAAGCTTTTTCTTTCCCGCCCACTGTTTCTACATGCCTCCTCCCTCAGCTGCGTCAGACAACAGACAGACTTAAAGGAAGGAGGTCTCACGTAGCGTTTGTGAGATACTACAGTAAGAACTAACCTTTACTAATCAGTATTGTGAAGTTGCATTGATGAGTCACACACAATATCGTTACAAAGTTAACGCGCGCGCGCACACAAACACACACACACACACACACACGCAGGCAGGCAGACAGACAGAGCACGCTTAGCCTAGTTGAGCTAACCTCATGTGTTGATATCTGTTATGCTAATGTACAAAATAAACCTGATTTAACTTCCACAAACCGGGATTGAAGCGTCTTCTTTTATAATTGTTCTGACACACGGCTGTGCTGATGAAGTAAAGCTGAAGTAAAACGCTGTAATTAATTACACACATACTCTGTTTTAAAACACTTTAAACATGTGAAACTTACTCTTAATCACATTTGATGATGATTGCTGATCCTAGCGAACAGAACAGAGCTTTTATTCCCGGTTGCTTTGCGTATGTCTGTCTGGTCTTGTTGACATATACACGTGACTACCGGAACATGTTAATGCGCGCAGCTGTCAATCAATTCGGTGGGCGGGGGGAATCGCACACCTACGTAATGGTGCGATCGATTTGAAAACAGCTCCAATTGGCCGACCCTTTTTTTTGTAGTTAAATTGAAAAAAACGGACTGGGTGTGTTCATATCACCCCAGTATGACGTCTATACACTATACCAACACACAGATCTGTCCAAAGAGCTTGAAAAGTAGATTTTTTTTACCATAGGTGCCCTTTAAAGGAAAACTAACTTATGTCTCATTTGTTTTGCCAAACTGAACAAGTCTAAACTATTTTTGAAGTTTTAAAGGCCGACTATTACTGTAAATAATTTGAATTTGTTTTCAAGAGTTCAAACTTTGCTGATGACTGGTATTAAGGCTAGTTTGGCATGCTTTCCCGGAGAGAGAGCCCTGAGCTCATTGGATCCTCGAGCCCAGGGGTACCTCCCGTTTGTTGGGCGAGAGGGAAGTTTGAGCTCAGGTAGATCTTGAGGTAGACCCCACCCCATCCACCCTGCTGCTTAAGGATTGTTATGAGGGTGAGCTGCCTATAGGTGCTGATTCGGTTTAGTCAGTTTACTTATATCTCATGTTTTGGACTGTGGGAGGAAACCAGAGGACATGGGTAAAACCCAAGCGAGCAAGGGGAGAACATGAACCGGTAGAGACCCGAACCTAAGGTATTCTTGCTGTGAGGCAACAGTGATAGCAACTGGGCTGCGGTGCAGGAGGTAAGGTGGAGAGGTGGTGGAAGGGGGGATTCTTTGGGACGAAGATGACTAAGGTAAGATGCTTTTGGTTATTTATACTAAGTTCGTACATTAGCTTGACTCGGGCCAGCCATGTCACTCATAAGCATGTGATCCTGTCACAATTAATTCATAAATGAACTTCACTTAGTGTGTGACGATGCTGTTTGAGCATGAAGAAGATGTTAATAGAAGAGTTACTATCTATATCAGTATCTGAATGAGCTCTGAATGACCTCAAAAAGTTTTATTCTCATTATAATGTATTAGATTTTAATAATTGTATGTTTTTTCATACTTTATTAATTCAATGCCACAAGAACAAGAGGCATATTCAAATAATTTAACTTTAGCTGACAGAGAGAAAAACAGTAGACAGACATGAATGTATGTTTTTAGTTTTCATGCTTTTTTCCTGGGTCTAGCATGGATTTTCTACAGGTTATTATTATTATGATAATTAATAATAATAATAATAATAATATTATTAATAATAACAATATTAATATTTATTATTATTATTATTATTATTATAACAATAATAATAATAATAACAATAACAATAATAACAATAATATTAATAATAATAATTATTATTATTATAACAATAATAATAATAATAATAATAATAATAATAATAATAATAATAATAATGCCGGCATGTAAATCAAAATCTAATGTAGTTTTAATAAAAAAAAACATTTAAAATTAATTATTTATTATAGTAGATGTCATTAGTATAGTAGTAGCAGAAGTAGTAATGGTGTGGTGGTTACAGTAGTAGTAGTAGTCGTTGTTGGTGTAGTAATATCAGTAGTAGATGTTGTTGATGTAGATGTAGTAGAAGTGATTGTGGTGGTAGTAGTAGTAGTAGTTGCAGTAGACGTTGTTGTATTAGTTGTAGCAAATGCTATAGTAGTATCAGTAGTGGTAGTCGTTGTAGTAGTATCAGTATTAGTAGACATTGTAGTAGTAATAGTCGTGGTTGTGGCTGTAGTAGAAGCAGTAGTAGTTGTAATATAAGTAACTTTCTGTAGTAGTAGTTGGTGTAGCACTTGTAATTTATTATTGTTGTTGTCAGTTATTACTGTTGTCCTTTCTTTCTTTTTACTCTCATTTTTACTATCATACATTAATAAGCATTGTTGTTACTCCCTACCTCTGACTGGTTTCTTTATATATGTTTTACTTATATCTGTGACACTTGCTTCATTTATTGACTGTTATTGTTCCTTATGTATGTACTCTGACCTGTCCACCAAGTTACCTTTACATGCATACACACACTCACACGCGCACACTCACGCACATACCAGTACATGACTATATTGTTGTTGTTTTTTGTTTTGTTTATGTTTCGTTGCTTTGTATTTGTTATTTGTTGATGTTTTCTTGTATTTGTATGATTTTTGCATATTCTAATTAAAATTTTTTAAAAATCATACTTTTTTTTGTAATAAGTTTATACAGTTAACTTTATTATATTCATTTATTATATAGTTTATTATACATTTTCTGTCAGTCATCATTTTTTGTCAGTTTTACAGTGTGCTCAGCCTGCTGGTTTGTCTATTCACACACTATTTTCATCAGCATATGATCTCTTATAACAAACCTTTTATTAATGCACATACTGGAATTTGTCCAGTAAAAGTGTTTTCATCATAGTTTATGTGCATCTTTTCTTATCGAATAAAAGTTTATCCTACTCACTTTTGCGCATTTTCATAAGTTATGTGCATCATGACGTTTCCATCAATCGTTTTTATGCGCATCTCCAAAATGAGCATTAAAATAGGTGAATGGAAGCGTAAGGCTAAGGCGAAAATACTGCTTCGTCTTTAAAAAAAGGGGAGGAGACCGACAGAAACTCAGAGTTTAGAAAATAAAACCTGCTCCTGACCAGGTTAGGTTTACAGAGTAAGTTACCACAGTACCTGACTTTGATTTAAGGTTACCTCTCTTTCAGAAACAGGCTTGACTTACCCTGCTTTCTCGAGTTTAACAAACCTGCCATTCTGAAACGGAAAACCCAGAGTTTCTCTCATTTCAGGGTTAAAATACTCTGAGTTTTCACTGAACTTCCTTTCTGAAACAGGCCCCATGTCTTTATATGTTTACTTAATCTCATCTCTTGGGCTCATATGTTTCTATTTTTATGATTGTGGCAGGAACATCTGAAACAACGTTGATGCTTAACTAGAACATAACAAAGGTCTCTCTTCTCATTTCCTCCCAAAACATTCATAAATCTCTTATTCCTCTGCTTTTCAGCACAAATGGATACAGAAGTTCATAGCTGTTGACACACATCCGCTAAATAAACCAGCCTGTGGAGTGATTCCGCATCCAGAAATCTGATATGCGAGTAAAAAAGGCAGATTTACTGTTCAGTACAGCTGAACTATCCTTTACTACCCCCATTGGCTTTCCATACTTATTGTTTAAGATGGAAGAAAAGGCTAATTTTTTCATATCCAACGTCCAAATGTAAACAAATGACTTTCAGAGGACCAATGCCTTATATGGAGTCCGGAGCAGCTGAGATAAATTAAACTGTCAGTGTTTATTTTCCAACAAATCAGCGGCTGAGCACTCCAGCCATTTTGTCAGCTGATAAAACACACTGATGGAGGACGAGGGACGAAATCAAACTAATATAAAGAGCAGAAAACACAGACTTAAAAGGATAAACCGAAGGGAGAAAAAAAAAGATGGAAGTTTACTACCTAATCCAGCATTATCAGGATGGAAGATCTGGGCCTTGTAAACCCATGTGGTCAAGAAGCTTGAAAGTCTTTTATTAGCTCATGGATTTTAAAGGTCTGTTTCAGAGCTAATAGATCCATCCTTTTAGGGAGGAGAGGCGCTCATGCACATCAAAGCATGAAGAACAGAGCGAAATATCCATCCCAGCTATTGTTACACACCGAGGCCTGTGTGTCCATACAATGGTGCGTGTCTTACTGATTATATCTGTCTTTATTCTTCCTTTAATGGTTTGGATGTTAGTTGTGTTGTTGACTAGGAGCCGGCTGCAGGAGTGACACTGGCCCCCTAATGTGTCCACCTGATATAGCAGTGGAAAGAGGTTCAGCTACAACTTCCAGTTGTGTACAGACTTTGATGGATGTCCCTGCTGAAAAGTCCAGCATGCACAACGTCCAAATCAACAGAAGTTCAAGTTAGGTTCCCAGCAGGCTGTGTGTGTATACATAACACTGGCCAATTTGCAACCCAAGCTCATTCTGAAAACGTAGTCCTGCGGACGTTTCTGGAGACAGCGGAATACGTCCCAGCAGGTACATACGGCCGTGTTTATTTTTTTCAAGTGAACGCTGCGGGGCGGTGTGACGCTGTTCCCTATCGCGCTTGTCGGCCGGCTGGCCGACCGCTTACCTACTTGTGGAGGGCTTCCCCGCTGCAACCCGTTTGTCCACTCAGCTCACCGTGTTTGTCGGCAGGCTCGAGATGCAGAGAGGAGTTGACCACTGCGATCGGTTTCGAGTCCGGGGAAGAGCGGTTCCAGCAATCAGGTTAGACAAAAACAGAATCCCAAAAATTAAGTGAACGAGTTTCCTAACAGGGTGAGAACGCGGTGAAATCTGAAAACGCGATAGAAAAAAAAAATCTTTTTTTGGACGGCCTTTTGTAAACTGTTGCTCAGGTTTAGGGAAGTGAGCGGGCGGGCGGGTCAATCGGTAAAATTGGTTGGGTTCAGGGAAGGACGAGGGCGGGTCAGCTGATTGGCCTGTCGCGCAGTCAATCATCCGGTCAGTCGGACAGCGGCCTCTGGTGGGTTCACGCAAGAACAGCGCGGGGGCGAACTGCACTCGCGAGAGGCGTCTGAGATGCGAAAATGCGCACAACAGTGGCCTCTCGCGGATTCGCAAAAACAAAAACTGCAGCCGTATGTACCCGCCGGGACGTATTACGCGGTCTCCAGAAAGGTCCGCAGGACTACGTTTCAACAATGAGCCTGGGTTGCCAATTTAGCATTGGAGGTTTCATGGATAGATTTGACCAGCCAAGCGGCCAATCTTCATTGCACATTCCACCAGTGAGAGCAGAGTGTGAAGGTTTAATTAACAGAGTAACAACAAAGATTTGCTTAAAATATTGCAATGGACACAACATTATAAGTGACACATCAAGGTATAAAAGACAAATTGTTGGTGTGTATTTTGCTGGTGTGTCCGTGACCGAGACAGCAAGTCTTTGTGATGTATCAAGCGCCATTGTATCCAGAGTAATGGCAGCAAACCACCAAGAAGGACCACATCCAACAGGATTAACTGTGGATGCAAGAGGAATAGATGTCCTTGAATAAAATGAGCACCTCGACTCTCTTGTTTCTACCTAAACTGTTCAGTGGGAATACAAATGGGTGGGCTGCTATATCTAAAACTTTGGTCACTTGTGCCAATGCCAAATATTGGTTTCAATGGTGCCAGCAGCAAAAATCTTGGGCTGTGGACGGTGTAAAACATGTATTGTTCTCTGATTTGTCCACCTTCACTGTCTTTCCCACAACCGGGAGAGTTACGGTGTGGAGAAGCCCCAAAGAAGTGCACCACCCAGACTGTTGCCATGTGTGAAGCTTGGGGGTGTATCAGTGATTGTTTGGGCTCAACATCATGGCATTCCCTTGGCTCAATACTTGTGCTAAATGGTCCAAGGACTGCACCATTGTGGAGGACCATGTGCACCCACTGGGTCAAAAATAGTATCCTAAAGGCATTATAACGTGTATAATAATGATAATACACCAATACACTCAGCAAGAGTGGTGACAGAGTGGTTTGATAAACATGAAAGTGAAGTAAAACATCTCCAATGGCCTGCACATGTAGCGGAGGCCAGCTAGTAAGTGCTGTGCAGGTAAACCTCACTCCTCTAACCTCTAATGGTGCTCTAGTGACAGACGCTAGAGGCCATGGTCTTTAGCCTCCTTTGTAGAGCAACCGACTCCCATGCGGAAGGTCGCCGGTCCTTCGGACACAGTCACCAGAATATTATTGAGCCATTTTGGGTGTTTTGGAGGAGCGAGTCAGGGAACACTTTCCAGTACTCTGCAAGAAGAATGTACAGAACTGTGCAGGACTTGTATCTGTCATTTCGAAGATGAAAAAGAGACCATATCAATGAATTATTGTGGTTTACACCCATGCAGGCCTTTCAGTTTTTATTGTCCAAACCCTGTATGTAACCCCTGTCCAGCTCACTTATCACTTGCTACTACTTACTTGGATGCCTTTTGGCAACCTGCAACCTTAGTTTACATTTAAAATGACTGGTACTAAAAATCCAACCATCAATCTTTTAAAATAGTTCCTGCCAACAACATCTTCAATGTAAATGTTTCTGTTTAAACAACTTACCTGGCCTCAACAGTGAACAGTCAACAGACCAAACCAGCATAGGAATTCATGCTAGTCTTTTGAGCAATGGTGCTTCTGGTCATCCTTAATCTAAACTGCATTGATAACAACCAAACTCTGTGAATGTGGCTTCAGCGCAGAGCCTTTGCGCAGGATTTACTGCTCTGGTGGGGTGTGGAGGGAGAAAGTCGGAACGACAGCAGGCTTTTAGCAGCCCTCAAGAGGGACCATCTTCCGTCTCACTGCTTTCCTTCCACACAGTCAAATCTTACAGCTCATTACCCAACCCGAGCTAAAAACGTCCTCATGCTTGTGTTATATGCTGGTCTGAGAGCGAACCAGAGAGAAGAAATGAAATGCACATCAAAGATACATGAGGACGGAGGAGAAGAGGAAAGCCGACCCTTTAAATTTTTAATTTATACTGTGTAATCAAGTGTTCATCCACAAATCACAGCACACAAATTTGACCAGAGTAGACACAAACATTTCACATCTGAGTCTGGAAAATACGCCTCTTTGGCAGAGACTGCCTTATAGAAACTGTTTCTTTGTTGAAAATGATGTCAATAATTACTGAACCTTAGATCATTCATCTTCTTCAGACACCTATAATGCACGTGTTTGGACTTTGGGGGAAACCCAACCCGGGCTCATTGTGTAAACGTAGCCCCGCGGACGTTTCTGCAGACCGCGATTTACGTCCCGGGAGGTACGTATTCGAGCGTTTTTTGTTTTCGCGGATCCGCGAGAGGCCGCTGTGCGCGTTTTTCCGCGTCTCGGGCGCCTCTCGGGAGCGCGCGCCGTTCGCGCCGGGAGCGAAAAGCCGCCAGATCGGCCGAGTCCTCCTCTTCCTCCTCCTCCTCCTTCCCTAAACCCGAGCGACGGTTCACAAAAGCCGTCCAGAAAAAAAAAAAAAGCAAATGCCCTCGATTTCGACTGCGTTTTCGGATCCCGCCGCATTCTCGCCCTTATTTTTCGGATTCGTTTTTCGTCTTACATGATTTCCGGAACCGCTGTTCCCCGGACTCGATCCCGGTCGTCGTCCCTGCGGCCGGCTCCTCCTCCTCCTCCGGGGCCTCTGCTCCGCCGGCGCAACGCTGTGAGCTAAGCGGACAAACTGGTTGCATCGGGAAAGCCCTCCACTTGAAGGCGAGCCGGCGGCCGGCGAGCGTGAAGAGGAGGGTCGGACTGGCGCCACACCGCTCCGCAGCGTTCGCTCGAAAAAAACTAAACGCGGCCTTACGTACCTCCGGCCAAGTAAATTGCGGCCTCCAGAAACGTCCGCGGGGCTACGTTTCCAGAATGAGCTTGGGTTGGGGAAACCGGAGCACCCGGAGGAAACCCACATGAACATGGGGAAAACATGTAAACTCCACACAGAAGTGCCAGCTGGCCCAGCCAGGACTCAAACTAGCGGCCTTCTTGTTGTGAGGCTACAGTGCTAAGCCACCCTACAGCCCCCCTAAAAAGTATACAAGTCATCTAGAGATGAACAGTTGAATCTGACCATTTCTAAATCCTTTCAGCTGATCTCGGTTTGGCAGGAGCACTTTTAGCATAGCTTAGCATAGATTATTGAATCAGATTAGACCATTAGCAGCTCGCAAAAAAACAAAAAAAACAAGTTTTGATTATTTTCCTATTTAAAGCTTGACTCTTCTGTCGTTATATGGCAATAGCAGACACAATGATATTAGGTACCTAGTTAATTAGCTGGGGACTATTTTCAGGTGCTGTGTAATTTCTTTGCACCTGCTGCTTCCATGGTATGGCAGTAAACAGGGCTTGTAAAAAATTCACAGGAGGGCGAATACGTTTGACTTCATCTCTAAATCACAAAAACACAAATCAGCATTGTCATTAGCAGCTAACCGCTAACATCAGCGTCCACTGATCTGACTGCACTCGGACACACACCTGCTTGAAGCTCTCGTGTGCATTGCGTCTCCCGCTGCTGCTGTCATACTAAATAAACCTCATTGTTCCCAGTCACAACATGCCTCCAGACTGGCCTATAGTGTGTGTTCTGCTGTTCCCCCCTGGACTCCTACACGACGTCTGAAGCTGAACATGCCTTATTCATGGCCTCCAGCTCAGAGAAGCTCAGGCCGGGTTAAAAACAAGCCTTCTTTACCCTGAACCTCCATAAATGATGAGGCTAAACCCGCACCGCTGTTCCCAGCAGCGGCGCCGCAGGGACCATTAATCATTCAGGGAGAAAAGTTTCTCTGCTCGCTCATGGTTTATGGTAAAGTCACAGATGAAGTTGGCATGGCTGGTTCAGACATACAGCTGATGTCAGAATTATTAGCCTCCCTGTATATTTTTTTCCCCCAAATTCTGTTTAATCGAGAGAAGATTTGTTCCACACATTTCTAAACATAATAGTTTTAATAACACATTTCTAATAACTGATTTATTTGATCTGTGCCATGATGACAGCACATAATATTTGACTTGATATTTTTCAGAATACAAGTGTGCAGCTTAAGGTGACGTTTAAAGGTTTAACTAGGTTCATTAGGCAAGTCATTGTATAATGATGGTTTGTTCTGCAGACAATCAAAACAAATATACAGTAGCTTAAGGGGGCTAATAATATTGGCATTAAAATAGCTTTTAAAAAAATGAAAACTGCTTTTATTCTTGCCGAAATTACACAAATAAGACTTTCTCCAGAAGAAAAAAATATTATAGGAAATACTGTGAAAAATTCCTTGCTCTGTTAAACAGCATTTGGGAAATAATTGACCACAAAAAAATTCACAGGAGGGTGAATAATTTAATATAATATAATAATATAATAATGTCTTTTTTATTTTAGGACGTGGGTTCGTCAAACGACAGCTGTTAACTATCTTTTTATAATCTAAACTCCTTTAAATTGGAAACTGCTTTAAAAAAGCCATTTTATTTTCGGTGATATTATAAAACATGTAAAGAATTAGTAAAGAATTAACTCCGCCATTGCCGGTCCCAAGCCCGGATGAAAAAGGAGGAGGGTTGAGCGTGGGGTTAGCAACCCAACCTTGTAAAACCTCCACTGCTACAGAAACGTCAAAAAGAGAAACAGAGATTAACTTCCTGGAAGATGAAGGGCCTCCGACAACACGGAAACTCATGACGCTAGATGGTAAAAGCCGAAAGGAAGCCATCGAGCCGAATACCCTTCTTTCGACCAGTAGAACCCTCATAGGCTCATGGAATGTCAGGACCATGTATGAGACAGGCAAGACAAAGAACAACCTGATGATCCTGGGCATCAGTGAAACCAGGTGGACACAAGTTGGACAGAGGAACCTGACGACAGGAGAGTTGTTGCTGTATTCTGGGTATGAAAATAGTAATTCACCCCATACGCTGGGAGTTGGCCTCATGTTGTCCAAACAAGCACAGAGAGCACTGATTGGATGGGAAGCGCACGGCCCTAGGATAATCACAGCATCATTCAGAACCAAACACAAAAACATAAAACTCAATGTCATCCAGGGCAGGGCCGGAGTGGGACTCTTTTTCAGCCCTGGAGTTTCAAGCCTCAGACCGGCCCACCTCAGATCACCACTGACTATATTAAAATAAGGTTATTTCCAATTCAGTTTCTAATTACACTATCACGTCTTTTTTTGAGAAAACAGCTCTTTTAGAACTTCAAATGTTCAACAACCCTTACAGTATTATGTCTTAACAATAAAAATGAAAAAAAAAAATTTTTTACTCAGACAAGGACCGAACCCAGGTTGGCCGCATCATAATCTAAGGTACTAACCACTGTACCACAACAGCTGTACGTTAAATGGTGACTTATCTAGGTATATCATCATTAACCTGCAGGCTGCATCCTGCTCACGAGGCTACGAGAAAATAGATAAAAAGAGCAGAGCTGCGGTAAAATAATGAATAAGAAGGCTGTGGTCAAGTAAATAAATAAATTATTTTTAAAAAGTGTGACTGCTGAGAGCAACAGATTCTGGAACTAGGCCCTCGCGGCCAAAAAACGGACCACCGGGAATTCTCCCGGTCCTCCCGATTAGCCAATCCGGGCCTGATCCAGGGTTACGCTCCAACCAACGACTCTGATGAAGAAGACAAAGACCAGTTCTATAACAGACTGCAGAAAAAAAAAAAAAAGAATTAGTAAGGCTTTTACACAGAAATTAACTTTTTTTGTCTACCTTGACTAGATATTTTTCAAGACACTTCTACACAGCTCAAAGTGACATGTAAAGTCTTAACTAATAAGGTTAACTAGGCATGTTAGGGTAATTAGGCAAGTTACTGTATAACAATGGTTTGTTCTGTAGACTATCAAAAACAAAATATTTCTTAAGGGGGCTAATAATACTGGCAGTAAAATGGTGTTTGAAAAATTAAAAACTGCTTTTATTCTAGCCGAAATTAAACAAATAAGACTTTCTCCAGAAAAAAAAAATATTATAGCAAATACTGAGAACATTTCCTTGCTCTGTTAAACATCATTTGGGAAAAAGAAATTCATGGGCACGGTCTTGATGTTTAAGAAGCAGCTTGTAGAAAAAATTGAAGCCATTGTCAGACAGGAAGTGTGAAGAGAAGAAAGACAGGAAGTGAGGGCATTGTGCTGAGGAATTATACACCTGAGCATAAAGAAAGGACGACTCTATTGTTTCGGAGAAGGAGGAAAACCCATTATAGGTTTTCCATTTGAAGGAAAACGCTAAACTATTAACCAGCTTTAAAATGCTTCATGATATGATTATAACAGACAACAGAGTGAAACAAAATTATATATTCGTTATATATACAAGCAATATCACATGAGTAGCAGTTCGATATGGCTATATCGACACTGAGGGAGGCGTGCGTTGGCTTAAGGCAGCAGGCCGAGTGCCTTAGTGCCTTCCACCAGTGATGATATACAGCCTTATCCTGCTACCACTAATGTAAAGAAAATCAAACACTGAGAGTCTCAAAAAAAGGATCTACTTTCTTCCACCATTCATTCACATCTGCAGCTGACATCAGAACAGCAGAAACCGCTGCTACTTCACCAACGTCACTACAGAGCTAGTATTTGATTGATTCTCTGGCGTAATGTCTAAATTGAACACAAAACATGTGATTTTGCTCACATTTGAAGATTATAAGGTTGAACGGCTTGAAAAGCCATCAGTCTACAAAGATTTCCAGCCAAACACTACAAGTTTCAGTGGCATACATACAGCATTACAAAGCACAAAAGAGAGAGAGATCGACTCAGAGTGTCACTTGCCTGATTTATAATGATTTGTTCAGCTGTAGCTGGAAATTTACACTGAGAAAATGCTGTTTTTCTCCCCTAAGGACTTATCATGCGATATCTGTCGCCATCTTGCAGTGGAACGTCAACTGTAACTGTCTTTGGTCTGCTCTTACAAGCTGATGTCTGCCAATGCACTGAATCTGATGCTCTGAAATTATAAATGTTTAAAAATAGGCACTATCCTTATAAATAAACTGCATAGTTGCAATCTAAACAACTACATTCTTGACTCAAAAAGCCTCAATAGTACATTATGTTGCCCAACAGCTGCAGTATTTAACAAACTGTAGAGTGTCCTCTGCTTGTTGCTGTATGTAGGTGGAGAAATACAGAGGGGTGAAGGGTTTAGAGGCTGGACGAGGGTTGTTATTTTGTTATTAGACAAATCAGATTCAAGAACCAGAAAGAATTGTTGTATAAATTTATATATATATGTGTGTGTGTGTGTTTGTGTGTGTGTGTGTGTGTGTGTGTATCATTTTATTAGTAATATGGCTTATAATTAATATAGAGAAAATGAAAATTTTATGAGACATGACAACCTATGATCACATTTTTTGAAAAACTGAAGACTCTCTTCTTTAACTGATCAATATAAAGCAACCATGGTTAATATACAGGTTTAATGGTGATCACCAATAATGCGTGGTTTCATATGTATGCAGAAGACCACTATAATTATGTGAAATTATTGATTTGTATTATTATGTACAAATTGATTTATTTGAATTGTTTTTACAATTTGTCTAATTTTTACAAATTGTCTAATTTTAAACGCAAACAATACTGTATATGGCCATACACCCAAAGCGCTTCACAATCATGAAGGGGGGTCTCTTCACACCACCAGCAGTGTGCAGCATCCAATTGGATAGTGCGACGGCAGCCACAGGACAACGGCGCCAGTGCGCTCACCACACATCAGCTTTTGGGGGAGTGGAGAGACAGGGATAGAGCAATTCGGTGGATGGGGATGATTGGGAGGCCATGATTGTGTAATATAGGGTTCGAGTATTTTGCGTAACTCACTCTCAAAGTAAATAAAATAAATCACCGGAGACGGCTTGTGAAACGTGACCTGTCTTTACTTCTTTTCACCAGACAGCGCTTACAAATGTAACAACCAACCTGGCATTCAGCCAATCAGAATGTACAAAGATGAAGATCCAAGTAAATCTAACATTTCGAACAGTAACGCAGATTCCACACTTTAACTACCATCTATCTGAACATATTTTTAATCTTACAATTGTAAGGGCCGATTGAGGGACTTTGGCCAGGACACCGGGGTTACACCCCTGCTCTATACAAGAAGTGCCATGAGATTTTTAATGACCATAGAGAGTCAGGACCGCGGTTTAACGTCTCATACGAAAGACGTAATTTAAAGTTTATTTTTCATTAGATTTTTACAATTATGTTTATTTTATTCCATTTCACTTCAGTATATTTTTATCTATTTCTGTTGTCATTTTATTTTAATTTAACTTGTTTGGTAATTTATTTCAGTGGCAAGGGTCATTTTGGGAACAAATTACAACCTTTAAAAATTTTATTAAAGCTTGGGGAAATAAATCACAAATATATATAAATAAATAAATAAATTAATAATAATCAATGTATACAATTATATCATAAATAAAAATATTATTTATATAAAATATTTTAGTATTGTGTACTGCTTTAAATTAAAAATAAAGGCTAAAAACCTCATTATTATTATTATTATTATTAAATGACTTTTGACAATTTTATTGTGTGAGGAAATAAATTATTCATTTAATATTTTTAAATGTTAGGAATTTAATTATAAATATAATAAATGCATTGTTATAATTTTATTCTTAAAAAGTAAATGGGCCCGTTTATGTTGGTGTTTATTTTTATAGTAATTATAATTATTGCTTCATTATTTATTGATACATTTGTGCACCATAATCTTCGTCTGAGAATAATTCCATAACAAATTCTAGATGAATCTCTAAAAACTAAAATCAATTACTGAAATTAATGTAGGCATCACAATATTATTATGCACATTTTACATCACATCAGCTGATAAATTGTTAGCATGCATGAGTATTTTTGAGAAATGTTGTTGTGATTGATCAGGCTGTGCATCATCACACCTCTCTTTCTCTCTTCCAGGCGATTGGCCGCAGCGAGACTCCCATGAGGCCAAGTGTCTGGACATGATGTCACACCTCCAGCATCTTTTATCCAGCTTCTGCTACCTGAAGTCACAGCTCTTCTTCAGCTTCTTGATGGTCAATTGAAAGCCTGTGCGGAAGATATGAGTTGAGTTGAGCAACACTGAAATTACCTAATGTCACCAAATGTATAGTTATGTTGTTGACACCAAAACATCCTCTATATATGAATGCAAATGCATGCTTGTTTCAATTTGCATTACAAAATGCATTAGAACAAATTGTATTTGTTGTGCTACTAAAAGTTAAACACACATTTGCATGAAATGATTTCAATAATTAAATTTAATGATTAAATCTATCAATAATTAAAGTAAAAATGTACAAAAATAATTACTTTTCTATTGCGAAATAGCTTTAAAGTAGAATTTATATTTCAAAAAGGTGCTGTTTTAAAAATAAATCATGATTTGTATTTCACACACACACACACACACACACACACACACACACACACACACACACACACAAACACACACACACACACACACATACGTGTTTGTGTATTGGTTTAATTTTATTTTAATCACTTTATAATAATAGAATAATATTTTTATTTTAATAATTTAATTTAGAGGAGTGTCATGGTCATCTTATTGGTTGCAACTTATATTATATCTTTTATTTTTATTACACATTATTTTTTTACTAATTATTTTAAGCTGAATATTTATATTAATATTTTTTTCATTGCACAAAATATAATCATATAAATTTAATAATAATGATTAAAATTTTAAAGGTGACATATTAATATAAATAACCAAAAACATCAATTTTTTTTAATTGATTTTATCAATGATTTACTGTTATTTGGTGCGTTGGTCCTCTATTTTACCAATACATTTATTACAAACAAATGTATATGTCTATATTAATACAAAAAATATAGTCATAAAGTACATATAATTAAAAAAAACAATGGCAAGTGATTAAATTCACTGTACAATCCAACAGTCAATTTTATCAAATGAATTGAGTGTAGTTAACTCAAAAGTAACTGGATGTTAATGCTACTCATTTAAAACGAGTTTTGAACACAGTGTTGAAGGTAATGAGTTAATTTAATACCTCATTACTTCAACTTAAATGGAGTAAGTTCACAGTACTCATTTAGATTTGTTTTTTTTAAGTGAAGTTTCACAAACTAATTTCGAGAGGAGCATGTGATATGATTGTGCACTGCTGGCCACTCATCCATAATCAGTAATAACCCAATCAGAATGATCCTAGCTTAATATAAATGGCAGTGGCGTAGCGCAAAATGCGGAGGCCGCCCTGCAGGGATCACTGACGGGGCCCCCTGATGTATTGATGACGCAATCACAAATTAAGGAGCGATCACAAATTAAGGAGCGGGGAAGGCAGGCGGGGTGGAGCGACAACGCGGGGAAGCCTTCACAAACTGAGGAGCGATCACAAACCGAAAGCGGCGAGAGCGTCAAAGTAGCCAGAAGTCATTCATTTTCAATGAGAACCGGCGGCGGTGTGTGAGCGTCAAGGAGAGATCAAATCAAGTCAACTTTGAGCTACGATATGACGTGGTTCAGCGGCAAGCAATCAAAATAAAGTAGTCCACCGCTTGAGAGGTGTTCAGATAAACCACAGCCCTGTGAACTTTGGTTCCGACCACAGTTGTTCCCAAGAGTTTGATTATTGCGGTTGCTGGATTTTCAACTATTGAAAATCGTGACGACGCGGGGCCCCCTAATCACGCAGGGCCCCCCCTGCGGTGCGTGCCCTGCGGGCCTGTCCGCTACGCCACTGATAAATGGATCACTTTCTCCTTATTGCTCTGTCTTCTTTTTGGAAGAATCACCCCTTCCACCCCATCTCCTCCTTTTTCTCCCCTTCTAAAGGGGGAGCAATCGAGACATACATGATCTCGGATCCCCTGATGTGCTTCTAGACCGGGCGGGAGCCCTTGGCTCAAATATCTCCGAGCTCAGGGTTCTCTCCCGGGACAGCATGCCAAACCTGCTATAAATGCCAAGCATATCTAAGTGGGAACTCTTGAACTGAAATGGTTTGTAGCAATCAGTTTCCTCAAACTGTTTGAGTTGCCTTAACTCATTGGGTTTTACAGTACTCAATTGGTTTGAGTTCTCTTCATGTATTGGGTTTTACTGTGCTCAAATTCCTTCGTTTACTCAAATGGAGTAAGTTGACAGTACTCATGAGGATTAGTTTTTGAACTTAAATGGTTTGTTGCAATCGGTTTCCTCAAATGAGTTATCTTAACTTTTTGGGTTTTGCAGTGTTTGGTATAGTTATTTGCATACTTTCGCAGAATATGTTACTATTCTTAACTAGCAATTATGTTAACCAGCCACAATTAGCAGAAACCAGCTTTAACCAACAAAATACTTAATTATCTTTTCAGCCAGGGTTTCCAGCATTTATTGGCACATTTAAAGGCTGATTTATACTTCTGCATCAAGCGCACGCCTATGCTACGGCACAGCCTACGCATTGACGCATAGCCCGCCCTTACGCTATGGCTGTCGGCGTTGCTGAGGCGCACCTCTCAAAAATTTTAACTACACGTCGCAATGACGCGTAGCGCAAGCTCTGTAATTGGTTAGCTTGGTAGCACTGACGATTCTGAGCGGGACCGAGAGCCGTGCGAGCCCGATAGAGCGACTGTTTACAAGTGTGGAGTCCCGTGAAGGAGCTCTGGATGGAAAGTTTTGTTTTGTGCTTACCTTACCGTTAAAGTTGTTGCATGTCCGCCGGTTCCTGCCACAAAATGAGCGAGTTTGAGCCACTTGTACATTAAGGAAGCGTTCAGAAAAAACAAAACACCAACAAAGAAACTCGACAAAGAGAAACATAAACACCTCACTGCCAACTAGTGTTTCGAAAGTGTTATTGCACAGCAACAGAAACAGCGTGCAGAAGTATAAATGCACAGCTACGCGCGTTGCATGCGCCAGGATCACGCCAATCACTTGACGCAGAAGTATAATCCAGGCTTGCTGATTTATACTTCTGTGTCAAAGGCACACATATTACGAAGCGGCCTACGCATGGATGCATAGCTCTCGCCAAGGCCATCGGTGTTGCTGACGCGCACCTCTCAAAAAGTGTAATTACCAATCGCAACGACGCGTAGCACTGTGATTGGTAGGCTTGGTAGCGCTGATAAGTGTGGGCGGGACAGAGAGCCGCACGAGCCCAATGGAGCAAGTGTTTACTAGTGTGGAGTCCCGTGAAGGAGCTCCAGATGGAAAGTTTTGTTCTGTGTTTACCTCACGGTTAAATTTGTTGCACGTCCGCCGATTCCTACCTCAAAATGAGCGAGTTTGAGCTACTTGTACTTTAAGGAAGCGTTCAGAAAAAACAAAACACCAGCGAAGAAACTCAACACAGAGAAACATAAACACCTCACTGCCAACTAGTGTTTCGGAAGTGTTATTGCACAGCAACAGAGACAGCGCGCAAAACTATAAATGCACAGCTACGCACGTTGCATGCGCCAGGGTCACGCCAATCACTTGACGCAGAAGTATAATCCAGGTTTGCTGATTTATACTTCTGTGTCAATTGCACGCATATTACGAAGCGGCCTACGCATGGACGCATAGCTCTCGCCGTGGCCGTCGGCGTTGCTGACGCGCACCTCTCAAAAAATGTAACTACACGTCGCAATGACGCGTAGCGCAAGCTCTGTGATTGGTAGGCTTGGTAGCGCTGATGAGTGTGGGCGGGACAGAGAGCCGCACAGGTCGATGGAGCGATTGTTTACAAGTGTGGAGTCCCGTGAAAGAGCTCCATATGGAAAGTTTTGTTCTGTGTTTACCTCATGGTTAAAGTTGTTGCACGTCCGCCGATTCCTACCTCAAAATGAGCGAGTTTGAGCTACTTGTACTTTAAGGGAGCGTTCAGAAAAAACAAAACACCAGTGAAGAAACTCGACACAGAGAAACATAAACACCTCACTGCCAGCTAGTGTTTCGGAAGTGTTATTGCACAGCAACAGAAACAGCACGCAGAAGTATAAATGCACAGCTACGCGTGTTGCATGCGCCATGGGTCATGCCGATCACTTGACGCAGAAGTATAAACCTCAGTCAGTTTAAAACATCTTTTTAAATACATTTAATACACTTCATTAAACATGTATGTGCAGTGTTGGATAAGTGATATATTACAGGTTTAAGCATCTTACTCTTTAAAAAAAGCGCAGACTTTCTAACACTTTCTTTGCAAAGTTATATTGTAATATATTACTTTTGCCCAAACACTGATTAAACACACAGATGTCACCTAAGTAAAGAAACCCACAGATTTCCAATAGTATCTGGATGCAGACTTTATGATGCAAGCTGAGATTGCATCACTCAGCAATGCAACGTCAGACACAATGCACTCAATGGAGTGAGTGACATTACTGTGACGGGTAGGGTTAGAGGTGGGGTTAGGCGAGCGTGTTAAAAAGCATTGAATGCTTCTCTGTAAATTATCCCCCAGTCCCAATTGCAGTTTTTGTTCTCACCAACAGGTTGTAACATATATACATATGGTGTGGGAATGTGAAAAAGTGTATGAGTTTTGGGAAAAACTTCATCAATGTTACCTAAAATTCTAGAAAAAGATATACCAGTGCAACCAGTTGTGTTACTTTTAAATGATGATTCCAGTTTGGGTTTGACAGAGCGACAAAGAAAGGTCTTGTTGGCAGGACTAACGGCTGCAAAAAAGATAATTGCGCAAAGATGGCTCCCTCTGCATTCTTTATCTATTCGGCAGTGGCTATATCAGTTTTATGATATAGTATTGTTAGAACTGAATTAATAAAGCTAGAGCCTCAACTCTTGATGCGTGGAAAATGGCTGCGGACAAACTGGCAGAAAGACTCATGGATAATAGACATTGTGCAACAAGTTTGAATCTCTAAATCTCTGATAGTTTGTGTGAATATGTATTTACTTTTGTTAGTGTATGGCTATATGGATGGATGTCTATATGTACAATTAAATTTTTTCTGTTATTTGTCTTGATTGCAATGCTATTGTGGGATGGCATGGACTTTGGCACCGCTGGGGGGTGGGTAGGGTTTTTTTTTTTTTTTGAGGGGGGGAGGGGGGTGGATCTTGTTTATTGAAAGGAAATTGTAAAGATGCTACAACCACTCACATGTAAAATCATAATCAATAAAAATCTTAATCACAAAAAAGCATTGAACGCAGCTCAGATTGCACTGCACCACCTTCTTCAGATTTCCGCAGATTTTTAGAACATCATTGAGTGTATTTATTTACTTGAGTAAATGTGTGTAAATTTATATTAATTTATTTTTTATTGATTTCAGTAATAATGTTGACAAATATGAAAATGTTCATTTGATTTATGTTCAATACACTTTGTAAAGCAATATTTTCTGTTTTTTAGTAGATATATTATATGATGGACTTCCTTTGTTTACCAAATAAGTGGATCTAGATTATAAAAATTAAAAAGCTATATATTTTTTTTAAATATTAAGTTTTAATTATGATACTCCCAAAATAATTCTGCATAAATCCGCAGATTTTTAAAAAAATTCTCGGCAGAAATATCAGAAAATGTCCGCAGATTCTGTCTGGCCCTAACATCAAGACATTATTAATACTTAAATTAAAGTGTTACCATTATTTTTAATTGTACCTAACTCACTAAAAATATCAAATTAAATAATCAAGTGTTGGTTTGGATAAAATCAATCCAATTATATAAGTAATTTACAGCTTTTACAACTCAATTTCAATGCATTTGCTCACATTTCTGCTCCATATTCATGTACATATTATTATAGACTCCCTTTATAAACTACATGGCATGACTACATTGGAAACACCCTGCAAAAAAAAAAAATAAATAAATAAAAAATAAACCCTGATAAGATTTCATACCAGATCATAATCACAGCAAGAGCTAAATCCCAAATCACTGGAGTCATTTAGTGTCATTATTGGCATTACGTTGACTCAAATGTTATCAAACATAAACCCAGCGCAGGAAGTCAAGTCCGCAGTCCTTCCTGTTCTGAAAGAGTGTTTGTGTGTGCTGGAAATGAGGGCGTCTGGGGCACGGATGGAGCGTTTTAGCGCTGCCGTGAGGCTAACGTGATCGGACGGCTTCAGCGAGGCGAAAGAGAGAAGGAGGGAAGAGAAAAGAGAAGTGCGGGGGATGTGGAGGGGCCTTTGGGACGCTCTTTTTGCTTTTAGGTGAAACTGTGGCTCTAGTTGTACCTGCAGCACCTCGTCTTTGAGAAGAGGAGAAAGAGAGAGCGCTAAAAATGCAGAAAAATTCATTGGAAAGATTTGATTCAAGTTTGTTTGTATTGCGCATTTTACAATAATTATAATTCAAAGCAGCTTTACAAAAGACATTACACATTATTGCTACCTTACAGTTAGGTGTTGGCTATAGGGGAGCATTAGAGAGTGCTAAAAATGCTGTAAATTATCATGGAAATATTCAATTCAAGTTTATTTGTTTATTTGCGCTTTTCATGAATATTGATTGTTCCAAAGCAGCTTTATAAAAAGTGCCTGTTATTATTACATTACAGTCAATACCAGTAAAGGATAAGGTGTTGTGTATAGGGTGGACACTTCATTAACAATGGAGAGTGCTACAATTGCTGTAATATACAAAGGAAATATTTAATTCAATTACGCTTTTCATGAATAATTATCATTACGAAGCAGCTTTAAAAAAGTGCATATTATTACTACAGTTGAAGTCAGAATTATTAGCCCCCCTGAATTATTAACCCCCAATTTCTGTTTCACAAAGAGAAGAGCTTTTTCAACACATTTCTAAACATAATAGTTTTAATAACTCGTCTCTAATAACTGATTTATTTTATCTTTGCCATGATGACAGTAAATAATATTTGACTAGATATTTTTCAAGACACTTCTATACAGCTTAAAGTGACATTTACAGGCTTAACTTGGTTAATTAGGTTAACTAGGCAGGTTAGGGTAATTAGGCAAGTCATTTTATATCGATGGTTTGTTCTGTAGACCAGTGGTTCCCAACCTTTTTCTTTGGGGCCCCCCCACATGAACATATACAAACATTGGAGCCCCCCCACCATATACTGTAAATACACACGCACGCACACACATATGTACTGTGTATATATTACTATGTATATATATGTATATCTTTTTCTTCGCCTCTGAAGAATCACTGCATTTATGTTTCTCTGCCATTTTTGTTTTGATTTTGCCTTTACAACACGTTGACAAGCACATTGCGTGAGTGAGCAAAATTTAAATATTTATTTAAAGTTATTTATTTTAATTATTTTTACTATTATGTTGGAATTTTAAGCATGTGTTTAGATTTTTTTTTTTGTACTTAAAAATACATATACTGTATAATAGTAGGGCTGCTCGATTTTGGGAAAAATCATAATCACGATTATTTTGGTCATAACTGTAATCACGATTATTCAAAACGATTATCAGTTGAAGTCAAAATTATTAGCGCTCCTGAGATTTTTTTTTTATAAATATTTCCCAAATTATGTTTAACAGAGCAAGGAATTTTAACAATATTTCCTAAAATATTTTTTTTTCTATTTGTTTTATTTTAGCTAGAATAAAGACAGCTTTAAATATTTTGAAACCAATTTAAGGTCAATATTATTAGCTCCCTTAAGCAATATATATTTTTGATTGTCTGCAGAAGAAACTACTGCTATACAATGACTTGCCTAATTACACTAAGCCTTTGAATTGCACTTTAATCTGAATGCTTGTATTTTGAGAAATATCTAGTAAAATATTATGTGCTGTTATCATAGCAAAGATAAATGAAATCAGTAATTAGAAACGAGATATCAAAGCTATTATGTTCAGAAATAAGTTAAAAAATATTTCCATGAAACAGAAATTGGGCAGGAAAAGGGTTGCTAATATTCAGAAGGGGTAATAATTCTGACTTCAAGTGTATACATACAGTTATTTTCCACCCAGCAAAGAAAAGAGAAATAAATACAATAGAATAAAAATATGAAACAAACTGTGCTTTATGCATCTTCACTGTAAGAAAAACACTTTAGCTACAGTAGTCCTTTAGTCAAGAGCAGCGAGGGTTTTCTCGTTGTTTGATTAATATTCATAAAAACAGGCGGCAGAAGGATTATAGCGCGCTGTCTCTTTAATGGTTTCTCTTTCACGTCTTTTGATCCTCAACTCGTTTGTTTATTACACAAATAAGGGTTAATATGAATAATCACTAAACACTGCGTTTTGACACCTATTTGACCATTAAAGCGCTCACGTTAAGATGACTTTAGATGTCTGCGCTCCTCTGCTCCTCTCAGTGTGTGAATGAGAGCGAATGCTGACCGGCCGCATATGCTTCTGACTGCGTGTGCGTGCACACACACATAAGTACGCGCTCTTTCGCGCTTTTAAGAGCAACACGTCACGGAAAGTGGCGATATATGATGCAATAATCATTTATCTCGATTAATGCTTTTTTTATAATCGTTTGAAGCCGAAATCGAAATCGGATTTTTGATTAATTGCAAAGCCCTATATAATAGTGGAGCATTTTTATGCCTTTTTCTACCTCAACACCTATCCTCTCCAGCGCCCCCCTTGTGAACTCTGGCGCCCCCCTTGGGGGGGCGCGGACCCCAGGTTGGGAACCACTGCTGTAGACTATCGAAAAAATATAGCCTAAACTGGCTAATAATTTTGTCCTTAAAATGGTGTTTAAAAAATTAAAAACTGCTTTTGTTGTAGCCGAAATAAAACAAATAAGACTTTCTCCAGAAGAAAAAACATTATCAGACATACTGTGAAAATTCCCTTGCTCTGTAAAACATCATTTGGGAAATACTTAAAAAAGAAAAAAAAATTCAAAGGGGGCTAATAATTCTGACCTCAACTGTATAAACGATGTGGCTGTATATCAGGTCTTGTGGGAGGTGTGCCTTAGTGTCCCACTAGTGACGATATACAGCCACATTGCACTGCTATGAGTGTGATATTGCATTTAAACAATTCGACAGAATAATTGTGTATATAAAGAAGAAAATCAAGCACGGAGAGTCTCAAAACCATTTTGTATGAGGAACTACTTTCTTCCGCCATTCATTCACATCTGCAGCTGACATCCCAACAGCAGAAACCGTTACGAATTCACCAATGTCACTTTAAAGCCAGAGTTTGAATGATTCTCTAGCGTAATGTCTAAAGTGAACACAAAACAGGTGATTTTGCTCACATTTTAAGATTTTAAAGTTGAACGGCATGAAATGCCATCAGTCTACAGAGATTTACCAGTATTTCTCTGTTGCAATCGGGAGATCACAATATTACTATGGTATAAAGAGAGCACTACAACATACAAAAGAGAGAGAGATTGACTTAGTCATTTACCCGTTTGATAATGATTTGATCAGCTGAAATTACGCTGTTTTTCTCTTGGAACTTATTAGGCAGTCTCTGTGGCCATCTTGTGGATGAACATCGTCAACTGTCTTTGCTCAAAGACAGGCTAATGGCCGCCGAACTGCTGTCTCTCAGAAATTATAAATGTTTTAAAATAGGCACTATCCTTATAAATAAACTGCATAGTTGCAATCTGAACAACTACATTCTAGACTCAAAAAGCCTCAAAAATACATTATGTTGCCCAACAGCTGCAGTATTTAACAAACTGTAGAGTGTCCTCTGCTTGTTGCTGTATGAGGGTGGAGAAATAAACAAGGGTTAAGGTTAAGAGGCTGGATGAGTGCTGTTACTGGCAGAATGTTGCACGGCTACCAGCCAATCATATATATATATACATATATATACATGCATATATATATATATATACATATATATATATATATATATATATATATATATATATATATATATATATATATATATATATATATACACACATATATATACATACACATATATATACATACATACATATATATACATACATACATATATATATATACATATATATATATATATATATATATATATATATATATATATATATATATATATATATATATATATATACATACATATATATACATACATATATATATATATATACATATATATATATATATATATATACATATATATATATATACATATATATATATATATACATATATATATATATATATATATATATATATATACATATATATATATATATATATATATATATATATATACATATATATATATATATATATATAAATATATATATATATATATACATATATATATATATATATATATATATATACATATATATATACATATATATACATACATATATATATATATATATATATATATATATATATTACATATATATATATATATATATATATATTACATAAGTTAAACACAAGGCCAAACACTACAGGAAATGCAGCTTGTGTTGTTTACAGTGAGTTTGTGGTGGAGAAATGACACCGAGACTCAGTTTTCCGATTGATCGCATGAGTTTAGTGATCTGCTGCTCCTCTGAAGTTAAAAAACAATCTCTCTCTACATCTTAAGCATAATAAATCACATCTTTTAGGATGCCAAACTTAAGAACAGCCTGTCCCCGACACGATGTGTTTACATTTTGCCGGGCTCTCCTCTTTTTCTCTGATTTTCCTGCCTCCCCTAGTCAACCCTCCCTCGTTCTGTGGAGGAGGACGACAATCCGCTGGAAGGAACGAAAGTCTTGGCCTGAGACCAGAAAGAGAGAGAGAAATACTGTAGAGTCGAGTTTTACTGTGTACATGCGAGAACAAAAGAGGTCACATGACTTGCAGATTGAAGAAAGCCGAGGGCCGAATGATTGATTCTGATCACACCTGGTGGAGGGAGAAGCTGTGTCTCTGGGAAAGCAGGGGGTCAAGGGCAGCATGTTCCCAACAAACACAGAGAGAAAACGATTAGCAGGACTTGCGCAGCAGGGGAGAAGTGCGGAGGGAACCAAGGGGGTCTCCTGAGAGCGAAAATAGCAGAAAAAATGACCTTCTTCCTCACAGTGTCACTGAGAGCATCTCGAAACACTCCTAAATTTAGTTCTCTGAGAATTCTGAAGAGAGAGAAAAAGCAAAACATGGGAAATTCCATCCTCTCGGTTCAGTTTCAAACAAAACAAAACAACAGTGCAGTGGAAAATTATCATTCGGTTTGGTAAGCTTTACTGGCATGACTAAACGAGTGCATTTGTATTGTCAAAGCAATGCTAAACAACTAAAACAACAAACCCAGGGTTCAGTGCAAACTTAAATATGCTTTGCTGCAGTTGTGTTGAATGTAATACAAAGGTATAGCATAAAAGTCTAATCTCAAATGACAAAACTACTGCTGTGATTTGCAAAATGTTAATTTGCATTAGCAAACAACTTATAAGCTAAAGAGTGCAGTGTAAAATTAGTGTAGTGTAATGTAGTGGAAAAAGAAGAAATTAATTGTAATCCAATTTGAATACACAGTCATTCATTTTCCTATTTGAGTGTTCGCTAAGCCACACCCAAAAACCGCCACCCACCAATCGGGGCTTAGCAACTGTAGCTACCCGCAGGAGCTCTGTCAAGCTTTCAAGCGAGGGTAACAGGCCAAAGCGCTGTGCAGCAAATGGATTGTGCAAATCTGATGCCCGGTATCCTAAAAGTTTAAACAGGGTGGTGGAATTTTTTTTCCCTTTCCAAAACCTAAAACCGAAGGGCAGAAACGCCAAAAGCTTGGATCAAGCTTTGTTTAATCTTTGTTTAATTTTAACACAGAGAAAACATCCTAATCAATTGAAAAACTACTTAAAATAAAAGCATTGCCCCCCTCTGAGACTGAGAGGTGAATCACATGAAAGTCATCTCTGAAATTTTTTAGTACGTTTTACTACCTTTTTTTTCTTTTTTTTTTAATTGTTTGTGCCTTTTTTGAACATTTGAGACTTTTTGCTCTATTTTCTTTAATCTGTTTTGTTCTGCCATTTCGAAACATAGAGGTGTTCAATTTAATTTCTATATTAGGAAATAAAACCTTTCTTTGAGCCTACATTCAGTATGTGTAAAATACTGAAGTTCTATTAAAATCGGATACTTTAATGCTGTGTTCACACCAGACGTGGCAGGAGCGCCAAGCGCGAGTGATTTACATGTTAAGTCAACGCAAACGAGCGAATAGATATCCTGTGGCGCGATACACGCAAATGACGCGAACGGTGTGATATGTGGCGCACATTTTGCCCGAATCACTCGAGTTAAAAAGTCTGAACTAAAGCTGCGGTCACACTAGAGTTTGTGTGTGCGAAATTCTGTCGTACGGTGCTGCAAAAAGGGGCGGGATTAAAAAAGATTATTAGACATTAAAAATGCGAGCGATTGCTTCATGTTTTAAATTTCTGCGAAACTTAACGCATGACCCTGCGTTTTCGGTCTGACGCATTCGCATGCATATGAATGGAAGTCTATTAGGAGAAAAGATTGCAGCTTGAGCTGCGGTCACATTAGAGTTTGAGCATGCTAAATTCTGTCGTGCGGTGCAGGGAAAAGGGGCGGGATTAAACAAGCTTATTAGACATTTTTAAAAGCGAGTGATTGCTCCATGTTTTTAATTTCTGTCCATATATGTCATGTTTTGATCCTCGATTGGTCTTACGCAGTCAAGTGATGCGATTTCGCAGATCAAACTTCACCAAGCTTAAACTTTGCAAAGCAGCGACCTGCGAAACTTAGCGCATGACCCTGCGTTTCCGGTCTGACGCATTCGCGTAGGTATGAATGGAAGTCTATGAGGAGAAAAGTCAAGTGTGACCGCAGCTTCAAGCGGACATCCGCACTGCGTTAACCAATCAGGAGCTTGCTCTTGTGGGGGTGTGATTGTGACGCAGGGCCTGTTGTTGGTGTCCTGGGGGAAATCCTCCAGCCGATACCGACAACAGTTTATCAAACTGGGCTTGGCTCAGTCAGAAGCACCGCTAAAAGCCTCCGTCATCCAGGTTTAGTTTCTGGAGAAGTTGATGAACTCACAGAGCTGGATGCACCTCTTAAAGGATCTAGTGGACTCAGACGAGGCCCTTTCTTAATAAAATCCATGTTAGCCATTTCGCAACAAAGCTAGAGTCACCGGGCAGACAGAAGCCCTGCCCATCACGCGAATCCGCTTCTGTTCTGAATTTAATTTGACGCGCCGATGAAGCGGGTTTGATGCGTGGGTTTGATTGTAATGAAGTAATTTTTACAGTACGGTATCCGTACTTTTACTCAAGTATAGTTTTCTCTTTACACCTCTGATATTTAAAAGAAATGCGTTACTTGTTACCCCAAAACTGTATTTAAGAGGGCAACATCAGTTATTCAACATTCAGATCTCTTTTTCGTTTCTCTCTCCATGCGTCTGCATGCCTGAGGTCAGTTTCCTGCTGTAAATGTGTTGTCAGATTCATCTCCAGTTTTCCCATGATCACGTGACCACATGCCTGACAACATCATGACCTCCACGCGTCCCCAGTGAGGCTGAACCCACAAAGCCAGAGAAGGAGGCGCTGCTGGGGGTCCACCCACTAATGTTCTGTCTCCTCTGTAACCCGTTATCCCCATTTACGGTGATCTGACCCCCACACACATACAGCGTGGGAATCCCAACATCTCAGGATAAATTTAGACTCAGATGTACTGAAAAACAGTCCTAGAGCATGTTTTCCACCAGTGTTCTCTGGGCACTGAAGATTTACATCCTTGAATCTTTGAATATTCCAGATGTGTTTGTGTTCCAAACCTTATCAGCTCTTTTAGGGTATTTAAACGTGCATGAACGAGTTGCAGTTAACAGGAAGTAAACAAGATATTGTTGACCACACTACTTTGCTCTCAAGCTTATATTCCAATTCCAAATGTTGTTTAAAGGAGCACTCATTAGTTTAAACATGCTGTTAATTACAGGTACTATACACCTCGCTAGTACCTCCTTTTCCCTTTAAAGCTAGCTTAACCCTTGTTTGCTGTTGGGGATGTTTTCATCCACTCTAGGGTGATTTTAAGCCTAAATTTGTCCACGTTCTCTGTGTTTCAGCAAATTGAATGATTTTGGTGGGCTTATTTTAACACATATTTTGGGAAAATCCTTTGAATGTTCTTGCTGTGAGGCAACAGTGCTAGCCACTGGGCCACCGTGTCGCCCGATCAGAAAAAGTGGGAGGATGTAGGGGTGGAAAGGGGGTGGAGCTTCAAGACGAAGATAACTGGAGTGAAAAACTCAGGTTATTTATAATGCTTCCGTAATCATCTGATAGGGCTGATTTCGGAGCTAACAAGGAGCCAGCCGTGTTGATTATAAGCACGTGATCCTCTCGAAATTAGTTTATGAATAAAGCGCACTTATTTTCATGCACAACACTATATGTTCCCTATGAAATAAAACAAAAACATATAAAATGCTTGTCGTAATCATAACTGTAAAATGTGATATGATCACTTAAATGATTGCGGCTCATGGCTGCTGTCACTGTGAGAAAAAACACATACATGCAAATCAAACCTCCCGCACGGCCCTCAAACGATTGCTCTGCAACAAACTGAACAACTTCACTACCTGTTATTCACAGCCTATGCAGGTTGTGTTCACTAAAGTAGGTGTCATTAGGCGTGCAAGCGCGTGTTCAACAAACAGCTGGCGGCAGGCACGTGCACACATAGGGCTCAACCTGTGTAGTGCACATGCCCTTTTTAGTCTTGGATAGAAAGTGCCCTTCCAAAATGATCAAAAGTGCCCCCGCGACGTGGCACACCCTCGGTCCCGCCCTTAAGTAGGCGCGCGACAACACCGCTCTTGAGTACGCGATCGACAACACCGCTCTTCAGTACGCGCGCAACAACAACAACCCCCCCCCCCACCCCTTCCACAAAAAATTTATCCTGCACATGCCCTTTGGACGGTCTCTGCACGGGCCTGGCTGGCGGTCAGCTCATGTGTGATTTTGCGTCTGCGAATACATCATTACAAGTAGACAGAAAAGACATTTCTGTGTGAATTATACCTTATAAATACAGTATGTGACACTTTTAACACCATTTGAAGGTGTCAGTGTTGCTGTGAAGACTTGTGCGACTGCCTTGCTTCTCTCCTGACCTTGAAAACATGATTGGCTGAATCGTAGAAAAGCTGAATTAAGGTCGTGTGTAGGGTCGAATCGAGATCGTGATCTTTTATTGATTAATCGTGCAGCCCTACGACCCATGTCTCAATTCTTCGTCTTTTTTCACTTGTTTTAATTATGGTTGACAACACAATGTGGCATCTCTCTGAACACTGTAACAGGTGAAAATAAAATCTTCAAAGCTATGTAAAGCATATTAATGAAGTCGCGTGTCGTTCACAATAAAGCACTTCGATTGGTTTGTTTGTTCTTTCTCATGAATCAATGCTGAAAACTCAACAATGTCTTTGTACTGGCTGGTACAGATATCCAATCTCCATGCTGGACTTTACACAACAATCTCTCCGCCGTGACATCACTTCTGAGGGCTCTATTTTAAGGATCTAGGCGCAAAGTCTAAAGCACATGCCCCAAAAGCATTAAGGGTATGTCCAAATCCACTTCTGCTATTTTAAGGATGGAAAAATATGCTCCTCAACACGGTGCATGGTCTAACAGGGTTGTGCTTATTCTCTTAATGAGTTGTTTGAGCATGACATGCATTAAACCAGAGTCTCATCTCACATTCCCTTTAAGAGTGGGTTGTTTCTGGACTTTAGAGCAGGTTTGAGTTAGTCAAGTGCGCAGTCTATTTTAGTTCCTCAAAATAGCAACGCATCAACAATGCACCTTAACACCTCCTTTTTACACCAGCACACTCATGAGTACACAAAGCAGCGTACATGGATTTACTATTTAAACAAAGTGGTGCAAAACTGGAAAATTAGGGTAGGGGGGGCCGGTGCCCCCGTGTCAACAGGCTTGCCCCCTCCTCTGGCCCCCTAAATTTGGATGCGTATTTTTGTGTCAAAACGCCACGGAGAAGCGAGATCAGCCATCTGTGGCGCGCGCTCTTAGTGGCGCGTGCAGTGGTATGGCGCGCACTCGCACTCTGCTTTTGCGCGCTTTCTCTTGTTCTCTGTTAGTGTGTGTGATGGTGCTGAGCATAGTGCTGAGTAATGTTCATGTTGTGAAACACAATCAAAATGTCCACTGTTGATAATATAAGCCTTCTGTTTTCAATGGCAATTTCAAAACTTTTAATAGAGGAATTCCTCAGCTATGCAGAGGTATTAATAAACAGAGATTGAGTATACATAGTTTTACCTTCGGAAATGCAGTCTTGAACTTACAAACGGTCGGCAAGTACCGGAGAACAGATGAAACGCATTGATCCAGTTTAGTTTTCAGTCACGTTCATGTAAAAGTAATATTCAACTCGTTTAGTTTTGCCTTCATTCGTTTTTGATTTCAGTCATGACATAAAGCACGAGTCATTAAGACATGATTTATTACAACACGTTTTTAAACAATAGTTTAACTAACAAATTTCTAATAACTACTTTTTTATCTTTCCCATAATGACAGTCAGTGCAGAACATTTTACTAGTTATTTAGCAAGATAGTTGTATTCAGACAAAGTCCCTTTAAGTACTCTACAGTCTTTGATTCAGATTAAAGTGTAGTTTAAAGATTAATTAGGTTATGTTAACTAGGAAAGTTGGAATAATTAGTCAAGTTATTGTATACTGGTTTGTTGTGTAGACAATCAATAAAATATACAGTAAATATTTCTTAAGGAAGCTAATAACACTGACTTAAAATTGTTTTTTTTATATTAAAACTGCTTTTATTCAAGAAATAAACTATAAGAAATAAGACTTATTATGACTCCAGAAGAATTATTTGTGTTTTATAGGAAATACTGTGAAAATCTCCTTGGTTTAATTTAGATCACTTGGAAACACAATTTTAAATTAATGGGATCTGCAATCCCATTAATTAATAACTGCATCTGTTAAAGTTTACAGGTGTAAAAATGTGCCTTGATGTACTTGAATGTTAGAAATGTGTTATCCTACAATACAAAGTTACTTGTTAAATAAATGAACATGGAAGATTATTTCGAGTTTAAGTTATTTAATTAGCTTATTTATGAAGACAGGGCACCACAGTGGCGCAGTGGGTAGCACAATCGCCTTACAGCAAGAAGTTCTCTGGTTCAAGCCCTGGCTGGGTCCGTTGGCATTTCTGTGTAGAGTTTTTTATTTTTATTTTTTTTATTTCATTTTTTAGAGAAATATATGTGTCCTAATACTGTTTTTAGCAAAGCGTGACACATATATGACTGCCAACATCTCAAAAAATGTGTTTAGGTGTTTCGTGACCCTTTAAACTAGGAGCAGATATTCTGCTAGACTTCATGGTTCCTGGCACTGAGAGATCTGGCTTGTAAATAAAGTTAATTTAAGCTTGATTTCGGGAAAAACTGTTTCATCTTTGCGTAATATAAATACAAACTTACAGAACTGCTAACATCTTCAGATTAGTCATTGTTTCTCAGGCTTTGGCTTTCCTTTTGAAGCTTTGAAGCTCTTTACGATAAGATATCTCAGTGTAGGACGCCCACTCCCAACTGTGAGCTGTTGCTAACTATTTATAAACTCCAACAGGGCGGAAAATACTCAGTGCTCTCACTAATGTGCTAGTATCACCTGACTCTTTCTTTAACTCGTCGCACTTCAGGAGATGTTCAAACTTCCTGCTCTCCAGACCAACAGGAGAACTCGTGCACAAGAGCCAACCCTAAGTTAAAGATCATCAATCAGGGATGCGAAACCATAACACATGCCATCTCTGTTTATATCTCTCTGTCTCTCTCGTGCTCTTCCCGCTGTCATCTGGATTACGTCTATGAGCTGTCAGTGATAAACCACAGGCCCACCTGAAAATCTTCCAGCCCCAAACAACTCTCTCCTCTCTACTCTGCATGTTTAGATAACCCCCCCGGTCTGAGTTTCCAAACTATTCGGTGTCTGTGAAATGGCAACAAAATCAGAATGAAAGGAAATAATTGGCTACAACATCTGATGCAACCCACTTGTTCGTCATAGTACTGAAATCTCATCTGATAAAAACAAACACGCAGTAGCTTTTGATCGCCTGATCTTCACGGCGGCTGTAGTTACATTACTTTAAAAATGTGAGGCAACCCATTGCATTAAAAGCAAAAAAGTGAGGAACTTGACACTGTTAAGTTGATTAAAAAAAAGGTTTCAGGATTATGTTAATGGCTCATTTCCACTGAGTGGTACGGTACGGATCACCTTTATTAGGCTTGCGTTTCCACTGCCAGAAGGGTACCAATGATGAGGTGTATGACAGAAAGTTTTAGTCGACATCATCCTCGCTCAAGAAAATGTCAAAGTAAAGCTGTTCAGGTCGTTTACATTTCATACGAGAAGCACTTCTCACAATACAGATGCTTGATACACATAAATACTTGTGTATAAATGTTCACTAACCTTTCTCCCCTGCTGAAAAATCCAGCTTAAACCAGCCCAGGCTGGTTGGCTGGTTTTAGCTGGTCGACCAGGCTGGTTTTAGAGGGGTTTTGGTCACTTCCAGGCTGGTTTCCAGCCATTTCCAGCCTGGTCTTAGCTGGTCAGGCTGGAAAATGACCAGCTAAAACCAGCTTGACCAGCCTGGTTTAAGCTGGATATAGCTGGTTTTGGCTGGACTCCCAGCTTGGCTAGGCTGGTCAAGCTGGTTTTAGCTGGTCATCTCCCAGCCTGACCAGCTAAGACCAGGCTGGAAATGGTTGGGAACCAGCCTGGAAGTGGCCAAAACCCCTCTAAAACCAGCCTGGTTGACCAGCTAAAACCAGCCAACCAGCTTAGGCTGGTTTAAGCTGGATTTTTCAGCAGGGATCTGATTTGATTATAACTGCAGATCAACGTTTCTCTGTAAACCAATAGCATTCAGCTGCGCGTCTAGCTCTGCCTTTTGGTACCCGTTTATTGTTTTAGGTACCCTTTTGCAAGGGTAAACAAAAGGTGGTCCAGTATAGTTCACTTTTTAGTAGGCTACCTTTTGACAGTGGATATGGCCATAAAAGCGTACCGAACCTGTCATATTCTGAGCTATTGTTTGTTTTCTCCACAAGAAGTCGCCATTTTCCCCAGTGTTTCTGTTTTTGGTTAATTTGTGTTAATTCGGTTCAGCTGTGTCTTGTTAGACTAGCCTATTTAATCTACCCTCTTGTCTTCACTTGTCACTTGGTTTTTGAGTATGATGTGCTACCGCTGTTGCCGTAAGTCCTCTTGTCATTACCTTTTGTATTTTTTGGCTATAGTACCCTTTGCTCTACGGAGAACTTTATGTTTGTTAACTGCTTAGCTCTTAGTGTTCCTATGTTTTTGCCTGGCTGCTTTTTCTTGATGATTTTGGATTTCCTTAATAAACACCTTTGTTTGAACTAGACCTTGTGCCTTAGCAATAGGGTTTACCAACTCTCCCTGTGGCTCAATGTTAAAACACTGGTCTACTACACCAGTGACCCGGGTTCGAGCCTCGGGCTCATCACAGAACCGTTCCATACCATAACACTCAGTGGAAAGGGGCCATAAGTTTCTGGGATTGCTAATGGGCTGTTTTCACTGAGTGGTATGGTACGGTTCGGTACGCTTTTATGGTCATTTTCATGGTCAAAAGGCACCAAAAATTGAACCGAACCATACCACTTTTTGGGTATCTTTTCCAAAGGGTACCTAGCACAGCTAAAGGGTACCAAAAGGCGGAGCTAGACATGCTGCTGAACGCTATTGGTTTACAGACAAACGTCACAAGCGCATACACAAGCCAGGAAAAAGAAAACACAGGAAGTGCCATTTTTAAATACACAGCCAAGACATTATACTGACTGTGATGATATATACATATAATATGGTCGACCGGAGTTCAAGCAAACCTTGTCGACGTCTTGATGAACAGACACAAAGCCAAGAAGAAGAGCAGAATATGCCGTGTGATAATTACGAGGCCATCTAAATGCGCGAGTGGTTTCACTTTCTTAAGAGAGCTCTCCGCGCATCTATATTTGAAATAATTAACTTCTTAAGCTTACGATAATAACTAGCGCATGATTATTGAAGAGCTTTCTGAACCAATTCTTTCAGAATCAAACAAATGTGAAAGTGAAGCATGAAAAAACAAAGAAGAAGCCCGAGAAAACAAAAGAGCTAATGAGTCTTTCAGCAATCTAAAAGATGAGCAAACTACCATGTTTAACTATTATCATCACCTTTTCAACTATTATGAACTCGAAATGTCAAGATGTTAACGTTAGATGTGCTGGGGATAAATAAAAATGTGAGGTTTGTACTGACTTTGCATTTTTCGTATGGTTTATAAATTAAAACAAGGCCTAAATGTACTTTTTGGGTATTTTTGTTGTGTAATTACTGTATAACGCCTTTTTGTGTGCTTTCATCCACTTGAAGGGGTAGGCGGGTCTGCGACCAGCGCCCCCACGGCTGCAGGACCAGATGGCTGCCCACCCTCATCAGACTATATCCACACCCCCTGTTCCCATCCCCTGTGGCAATGTTGTGTCTTGTATGTGTTTTTGTGCTTAATTGCTGGTTTTTTTTTTTTTTGTCTCCCTGGTCCCATGTTGCTCTAATTCAACTAAGGTTGTTGCTAAGGTGTAAGAGTTTTTTTTTTTTTTTTGCCTCTCTTTCCAGGTATCTTATTTCCTTTCCTAAATGCTACCTCCTGTCTTCCCCTGAAAATTGTGATGTCTGTGTACGGTCGGGGAGGTTCAACTTCACTATACAAAAATGTATGTGACAAATAAAGGCCTGATTTGATTTGTAGTAACATTTCAGAGTAAGGCTCTGTATGTTTTCATATATGTTTTATTATTATATAACTGCACACGTTACAGTACTACAGTTATTAACATTTTCACACAAGAAGCCCTATTTATGTTTATAAAGCATCTGTTGTGTATATGATATGTGAATGACCTGTATAGCATTACTTCGACATTTCCTTGAGCGAGAATTTCGAACATCACGCCTACCAACAGAAGGCAGTGGAGGCACAAAGGTGACCGGTACCAAACTGAACCGTACCACTCAGGGAAACGAGGCATTGCTATGCAAATGAACACGTACTCTTGGTGCCATCTTTATTTATTTTACTCTTAGATTACCTGAGTGTTGTTGGTTGGTGCTGCTCTTGCTATGTGGCTGCTAGCGTTATGCTAGGTGGTTGCTAACGTGTTTTCATTATGGCTGCTAGGGTGTTCTTTTAGGCTGCTACTGTATGTGTCCTAATCTTTTTGGTAACTATGGGTGCCTTCACACCTGCCTCATTTAGTTTAGTTGAATCACACTAGAGTTCGTTTTCCCTCTTGGTGCGATTCGTTTGGACAGGTGTGAATGCAGCAATCGTACTCGAGTTTGCACCAAATGCGGACCAAATAAGCGTACCGAGACCTGCTTTAAGAGGTGGTCTTGGTACGCTTTAAAACGAACCCTGGATCCGGACTAAAACAGACCCAACAGCATAAAGTATTGCTTTTGGACAAATCCAGCTGCCGTAGGCCGATGCGCTGTGCATTATGGGATGTGGAGGAAAAATATTTGTTGACAGCGCTTTACCAACAGAGAGAGGGGAAAACATCACTTGATGGATCGTTGGTAATATGTCCGGAAGATGACCATGTCGCAGTTTATTTAAATTAATTCACGTCTACTCCTGAAGTGACGTGCGATGCATTAAAACATTGTTTTCCAGCCGCGGCTTTGCTTCATTGATGAAATGTATAGTTTATCTAAAGCAGGGATACCAGTGCAGTCACTCCTCTATAGTAATAAGCAACTTTTTGTGTCTGCAGGTTCGTTTACTTGCGAGAGTTCATTGGCACTTTCCCGCACGTGAATTCTGATTAATCGAAGAGCAGTTTAGGTAATATGTTCAACATCTGGCCAATGAGAGATGAGGATTTTGTCAGATGACTGCATTTTGGTTCTTTTCAACTGGTTCGGACCAAAGCCAGCAGTGTGGTGTGAAAACGACCCAAAGACGGCAGAAAGTGCAACAAATATCATTTATTGCCCTTGGTCTGGACCAAATGAACCGAACTACAGATGTGAAAGCACCCTATAAGGTTGCATGTGCATTGGATTACTTTTACTTAAGTGTTACTAAGACTGCTTTATTTATTTATTTAGGCCTACTTATTTGTACTGAATGTTTGTGCTTTCATTTTAGTTGACTTTTATGTCTTCAATTCTACTTTCCAAAATGAGTCTTCATTGCACTTAACAAGTTAACAATGATAACAAAGCGTGTTAACAGGTTTTTAATAATAAATGACGGAATTATAATGCTTTGTTTTATTGTTTCATCTTCATTTACATGTACAATAGCATATTTACAGCTGCTGTAAAGGCTATTTTTGTCCGTTCGCATTCTGTCACTTTGTGCCCCCTGGCGCCATGTTCACAAACTTCAGCCATGCATTAGAAACACGTTCTTAAACATTTGGAGTGGCGGTGGTACAAGCCACGGCAGTAATGGCCACATTAAACTCTTACCAACTGTAGGTTAGATGTTCTGCGTGAAGATAGCGTGTTGCTGTGCAGTTGCTTTGGTATTTTAGGTAGTTTCAAAGAAACAAAACAAATACCTCATTATCACAGTATATCAATTATCTACAAACCAACCAGCTGTATGTTTCATTTATGTCTTTGTACAAGTTACAATCTCTCATTTTTTGTTTAAAAAAAATAAAATAAAATAAATAAATATATATATATATATATATATATATAAATATATATATATATATACATACATATGACTTTTTTTAACCAGTAATGTTTGCTTTAGGACGCACCGCTGATATCCTAATTTTCTCATTAAATTTCCTGCAGGGTTCATAGAAAGTCCACATAAAAACACACACTTGACCTCTTTGAAACAGCACCATCTATGGGTCTGAAGCAGCAGATGGGTCAGGAGATCTGATCTGAGGTCAGGTTTGCCCATCACACACTAATGACTGACTCATGAGAATGAAACTTTCCTCCACTCTCTCACAGTCGTCCCAGTCGTTCATCATGTGGTCTGTTCCTCTGTCCATCTCTTTGTGTTTCTCTCAACTGCAGCGCAGGCAGTGGGTGGAACTAATCTCATTAAATATGAAAGAACTTCCAGTGAAAGAAAGAGGGAGTGAGAAAAAGAAGAGAGGTTACCGAAGGTTGGTGTGCATGTGTGTGTAAATGGTTATGCAGTTCATAAATCTCAACACGCTTCTCTGGAGAGTTGCAGGATCTCTGAGTGAGTTTGACGTAATCGTGTCGCACTGTTTGGACAGGCAGAGAAGGCAGGATTTAGATGACGGACATCCCATTTGACAAATAAGAACTTGAAATGACCTTCCCAATCAACAGGAAATACCTGCTGATTCTTTCTGAGTCTCTACAATCTGCTGTGACTAGAACCTGTGACTTAAACTTCAGGTTTAGGGAAGCTAAATGAAAAAATGAATCAAAAAAGCAATATATATGTATATATGTTTTTCTTTAGAACATAAAGAAAAGGGAGAACATGCTTCACTCGAAGAAAATCATGTTGTTTTTTCGTATATCTAACTGTGATTACATACAGCCTCTCACCTAACATGAAAACGACTGTCATATTTCCTAGTTCCCCTGAAGGCTCATCTTCAAGAGGCTCTGATTGGTCAGCTAACATAATGTGCTTTGATTCGCAGATTGGCTCCACGTCATGCCCCTACAAGCACGTGTTTTTGCGCTATGTAAATACTGTCAGTCAGAGCAGCTGTTAGCAGCGTTAGCTTCCTGAATCAGACAGAAAAATGAAAAGCACACAGCTGAACTTCACGCCTGCTCTCTTAAATAGTCTGACAAGTGTCTTTCACATGTATTCAGGTTATGAGCATGCGTAAGTAATATGAAATGGTCTCATATCTTTTGCGAATTTGTTATTTAAGATGTTCAATGCAAGGAAAGCCCCTGCATAGAGACACGCATAAGGAGACACTGCACGTGCTGCTGAGGATTGTGTTTACAGCGGTTTGTCTGGTTTTACCAGATTTAGCTAAATTGTTAGTGATGTCAAACAGCAATTCCCGTTGTTTACATGCTTGTTTATGTCCTCACTACAACATACTGTTAATGCTAGAAACTGTGCATGTAGTTGATCAATTTGTACAAATAAAAATACTTACAGGTTGTGGCTCACAATCCACAGCTTCATCGGTTGGAGGAGTTTTTAGCCGAAACCTGAATTGAACTGAGAGAGATTCTAGAAGCTGTCTTTGTCAAATGGGAGCTATATCTTTTTTATAATTCTCTGGAACATAATTAAGTTTAAACGGTAAGCGCTTCTCTTTGTGTCGAAAGCCCAAATACAGAAACAGAACAATCTCTGTGGAAATAGCTCGGCTAGGACGGCATTGTAACGCCCCATTCACTCGGGGCTTTAGCGTCAATGCTTGACAGAGGGCATGTATGAAGTTGGGGCTGACGCGATCATCATTGTAGCGTCAGCCAATGAAATTAGTCAGCAATAGGCCACTGTCTGAGCTGGTGCATTTGCATACAGCGATCTGATTGGCTGACGCTTCCGTTGGCGTTTGAAAAGTTGAGCAAGTCCCAACTTCTGCAGTGAGCAACGCCTCTGAAGCGGCGCAGACGGATCCACGATGCAGTTCGGCAACGCCTGACGTCACCCATTCAAAGTGAATGGAAAACATTAAAGCTGGCGCCCCGTGTGAATTGGGCGTAACATTACAGTGCCTCAGGCTATGCCCCTTCACTATGAAGGGTGTGTGCGCGTGGTGAATGCATGTAACCGGAAGCCCTTGTTATCTCATTGGCCCGGATGTATTTTTTTGTCCCCAAACTTCGTTTGCTCTAGGCCAGGGCTGGCCAACCCTGTTCCTGGAGATCTACCTTCCTGCAAATTTCAATTGCAACCCATCTCAAACACACCTGTCTTTAATTATCACGTGGTGTTCAGGTCCTAATTAATTGGCTCAGGTGTGTTTGATATGGGTAGCAACTGAAATCTGCAGGAAGGTGGCTCTCCAGGAACAGGGTTGGCCACCCCTGCTCTAGGCTTTGCTTTTGTAAAAGCAAATGTCTCCCTTTGCATTGAAGTTTGAGCATTTACATTCAGAAATGTTGTTTATGTTCACAAAGCTTTATTCCACATCAACTAAAGTTTAACATATGATATAGTAGTGGACCACCCCTTTAAAAATGACAGTTGGTACTCTTATAATGTTGCAAAAATGTCTATTTTAAATAAACAATGCTCTCTTGAACGTACTATTCATAAAAGAATTATGAAAAAATATCACCCGGTCCGTGTGAATATTATAAATATTACAAAAAGTAACAACGATGGTAATAAGAAGAATTGTTTTGTGCACTATATCCCAGCAAGCATTTTTTTGTTTTTAAAAGATGTCTAATAGAGATTTAAACGTAGTCGTCTTGGCTAAAACAAGGCTTAATTTGGGCTGTCAACGAAAATCTAATAGACGTCCAAGAATAGGCCAAAACTCGTCATCACATAAACAGAAATTAATGACTACACATATAATGTCTGTTAAATCTTAGTCTGACGACTAATCTAGTTTTGGGCTATTCTTACCGTACGTTCACACCGAAAGCGGCGAGAGCGTCAAAGTAGCCGGAAGTCATTCATTTTCAATGAGAGCCGGCGGCGATAGGCGACGATAAGCGGCGAAGAGCAGAGCGGCGCGTCTTCACCGGCGTGAGCGTCGAGGAGAGTTGAAATGAAGTCAACTTTATGGTAATGAGCTATGACGCGGTTCGGCGGCAAGCAATCAGAATGAAGACGTCCACCGCTTGATAGCAGTTCAGGGAACACAGACCTGTGAACGTTGGTTCCGACCACAGTTGTTCCCAAGGGTTTGATTATTGCGGTCGACGGATTTCCAATTTCCAATGTTTTCTTACAGGAACATACATTAAATAAGTTACTGGCGAGTTACTGATGTTCATTAATGTTATATAAATTTATCTTTAAAAAGCGGGAATCTCACGCGATGTGACAGTACAAAACAGTACTGCTGCTTCAGGATATTTCAGACATATGGACACATATTGGATAAATAGAGCAAAGCCACACCACCCGCAACTTGATCTTCCATTGTTATATGAATTTGATAAAAGGAGCGCAACATTTTCACGCTAAAAACATGTCTTATGCAGGAATGTAACTGATATGCTGCAACGGCTCCTTTAAGTACGAGATCAATGTAGCGAGTTTTGACGCTCTCGCAACCGGAGCTGAAGGCAGACAGCGTTGTCGCCAGGGTCTCGCCGCTTTCGGTGTGAACGTACGGTTAGATGTCTATTAGACGTTTATTAAACACAAAATTGTTTGCTTGGTATCATTCATTCATTTTCCTTTAGCTTAGTCTCTTTAGTCATCAGGGAACACCACAGCTGAATGAACCGCCAACTTATCCAGCATATATTTTACTCAGCGGATGCTTTTCCAGCTGCAACCCAGTACTGGGAAACATCCATACACACTCATTCACACACACTCGGCCAATTTAGTTTATTCAATACCCCTATAGCGCATGGGTTTGAACTGTGGACCTGGAGGAAACCCACGCCAACATGGGGAGAACATGCAAACTCCACATAGAAATGCCAACTGACCCAGCCGGACTCAAACCAGCAATCTTGCTCTAAGGCAACAGTTCCAACCACTGAGCCACCGTTCTCAGCTCAACATATTCATGATTTCTGAAGAATCATAAGATGAAGAAAAGACAAGAGGGCACACACAAAACAACCAAATTAACATCTTATTCAATAAATAAATAAGGAAGAAACTCCAAATATTTCGTTGGTTTCTAAGAGTACCCTTCCCAAATCAACCAACATAAACACTCATGTCATGCATACAAACACAACAGAACATGTCACAGATTTCTCAATAATTATAAAAGTGCCGTTATTTACCCGTGCGATATGAATCTGAATCATCAAGTACCAATTACAGCACGCTGAGGCAGATTACATCAAGAAAATGGAAATTAGCCGTATATGGAGTCAGTGACCAGGATGAGGAAGTTGAATCATGGAAATTTGAATACATCATTTTACTTGGGTTGGCAAGAAAGAGTCTTACTTAATGCCAGAGGAATGCAGAGAGAGAGAGAGAGCGAGAGAGAGGCTAGTGACTATACAGTTGAGTTTACCATCAGTCTGTCGATTACTCTGAAGCATATTAACTGCAAAACCTGTGACCTTTCACCTCTGTAAGCTTCTGTTTGACTTCTGGGGCTCTAGATGATTTTTTCCCCACTGCTAACATTTAGGAAATTACCCCAGGAAGTGTGGTTTCTTGCTGTTGGCCTTCCATCAAGTGGCATTTTAATGTAGTCACTCTCTGTTGGCCACTTTATTAGGTACACCTCGCTAATACCAGGTTTGACTCCTTTTAGTCTAGATTGGCACAGCTGGCGCTGGAAACAGATTGTGGTTCAGATTGAATTGATAGTATCTATGATGTATCTACCGTCAGAACGTTAAAATTAAAAATGTTTATTTCTATAATCTTTTATTGTCCAACTTTGGTCAATCTGTATGAATTGTAGCCTTAGATTCCTGTTTATAGACTAAATGCACTGAACTGCAGGTGAAAAAAAAAGTTGATGGTTCTTTGGGAAACCAAAATGGTTATTTTTTAACTGCGCTGCGAAACGCCGCCTTTATACAACCTTTATTTTTAGGAGTGTACTTTTAGTAATGGCTAAAAGTCTGAAAACTCCTGATGAATTATAAAGTCGTATTGTGTTCTGTGTAGATCACAGAGATGGAGCCACATATGTGTGGTTATCCCGCCGGTCTCTCCAGGCTTCATTTTAGATCAGATCATCACGTTGAGCTCCACTTAACAGGTTAAATATTTCATGCTCGCACCGAACTGCCACTTTGAGTTCAGAGAAACAGACGAGCAGCAGTCGCCCGCAGCTCTCTAGACTCCACACTGCCTGCATCATTCAGCAGCTCTATTTCTAACTTCTTTTTCACAACGCACCCTTTTCAGATTGTGCTTTGAATACAGGTTTATATTGAGTGAAGATTTATAAACTAATTTCCGAGAGGATCACGTGCTATGATTGATCACGGCTGGTCTCACATCAACAGTCATCGATAAACCAATCAAGTGAATCCAAGCCTACAATAAATAGCTCTTTTCCTCTTACGTCCCTCATCTTTATTTTTGAACAATCCACCCTATTTTCCCATTTCCTCCTTTACCAGGGGGAGCTCCTGTCATACCTGTCTTGGACCCCCTTTTATGCTAAATGACCAGGCGGGAGCTGTGGGCTCAAGTATCTCGGAGCTCAGGGTTCTCTCCTGGGACTGCTTGCAATTAGCATCAAACAATATCTAGGTGTGAACTCATTAATTTTCCTTGGCTTAGTGTTTATTTCAGAGTACGCCACAGTGGAATGAACCGACAACTATTCCAGTATATGTTTTATGCAGCGGATGCCCTTCCAGCCACAACCCAGTACTGGAAAACACCCATACACACTCATTCACACACACTATGGCCAATTTAGTTTATTTAACCCATCTACAGGCGAATTACCGGTTTGTAAACAAGGATGCACGTGCATCCCGACTGGAGAAAGAACTCAGATCACTCGACGCAAAAGTATAAACCAGCCGTTACATTTTTTGAGCGGTCAGCGTCTGCATCAGCCACAGTGAGGGCTATGCCACCGCTTGAAGGCAGCGCCAGAGCATACGCGTGCGGTTGACACAGAACTATTAATCAGCCTTAATATACTATTGTGTTTGCAGTATACAACCACATTGTCCTTAAAAAAATAAGTCCTTTAATAAAAGTGTTTCACACACGTTGTTTAGCGACATGGACACCTCCAAATGATGTTAAAAGGGTCACATACTGTATTTATAAGGTATAATTCATCTAAAAATGTCATTTTTGTCTTTATATGATGCTGTATTCGCGAATCGGCCCGAGAGTAATGTGCGCGACTCAGTATTTATATACCTTTATATAAAACCTTTTGGTATTACATTGGTACTTGATACATGGTATTACAAGCCTTTGGGTTGATATAACAGCAAACGCCTGTGTGTCTGCTTGGTGCTTGTGTGTGTGTTAGTGCGCGCGCACGTATGAGAGAGAGAGAGATTTGTCTGTGTATGTGTGCTTGGTGCAGTGTGTGTGTGTTTATACAGACAACTTGGCTGTCTGGACTGTATAGCTGGGGGATTTTCGGTTTTGTTCTCCCCCGCTCTTTAGCGGGATCGGGCACGGCGGGCAGAAAACGGGGCGGGTCGGGCAGCGGGACAATAAATTCTTAATATAAGCCGGAGCGGTCGGGTTCGGGCTAAAACCTGGCGGGTGCGGGCGGGAGCGGGATTCAAAATTTAGTCCCACGCAGATCTCTACAGTGTGGCGCAGTAGTCTTTTGGTAGTTTTAGCTTGGCGCAAGAGTCCTTTTGAGGCGTTGCGCCAAGCTGTTTAAATAGCAAATGCATTAGCGCTCATTTGTGCGCCCATAGGCGTTCTGGTCTAAAAAGGGAGGCGTTCTGAGGCGGACCGCTGGCGCGTTGCTATTTTGAGAAAATATAATAGATTTTTCATTAGACCAAAACTAACCCGGTCTAAACTCCGGCGCAGAGTTGCGCCTCGCTTACGCACTGCTTAATACACACAAGAGAGCAATAGGCAAATATCTTTACATATGAAAAAATGTAAATATTAAGGATATATATAGGATATAATAAGAATAGATATAGAATATAAATATAAAGGATTAAAATATTACAAAACATATTATTTTCTAGCCTACATAAATATGAAAAATCACTGCTTTTATGTCTTCTTCATCTCGGGAGGCTTTTTCAGTTCATTCATAACAATTTGCTTTTGTATAATCTTATTATTATTAGCAGTATTATTTATTATATCCATATTTATATTTGTTTTATTAAAAACAAGCTTAGATTTGCCCACCTGTCAGGTTTTAGACCATATGGGGCACAGCATGTGTTTTAGGATATAACTCAGGTTTTTGAGCACACTTCGTTAATATTGTTCATTTATTCATTTGCTGGAAATTAGAACTGAATTTAGAAATAGTTTTGAAACGAATATTTGCGCTTAACAAACAAAATTAACTGTTTATAGGCTAATTGATGTCTGTGCGTAAAGGTTTCCCTATCCAAGAGCGAATGTGAAAGTAGTTCCAGTATCTCTCATTCTTACGCAGTAGATGCTCTGTTTAACAGTTTTCTGTTTAAAAACTGTTAACTGTTTGCTAGTGAAATGCTCATTTTTTCCACTTACTTTTCGTCCTATAAATAGCGAATGCGCTCTTGGCGCGATGCAGCTGACTCTTAAAGGGAATGGGAGATGAGACTCTAATTGGTTTATTCTCAAAACACACCTATAACTCATTAAGAAAATAAACTCAACCCTTTTAGACCATGCGCCACGGAGCAAAGCGCATTTTCCCGTCCGTAAATTAGCAAGAATGCGTTATGACACGCCCAGAAAGCGTTTGCGCCCTGCGTTTTGCGCTCTGCGCATGGACCGTCATAATAGAGCCCTAAATGTTTACTCTAAAAATGTTGTCAATGGCAAATTGCAAGCATATATCTCAAACATAATTCAACATCAGAATTATTATAAGTAGAATAGAATTATTTATAAAACCCAGTAGACCTACACATAATATTAATATTGTTGTTTTACCACAGGGGTGCTCAATCCTGTTCCTGGAGAGCCACCTTCCTGCAGATTTCAGTTGCTACCCTGATCAAACACACCTGAACCAATTAATTAGGACCTGAACACCACTTGATAATTACAGGCAGGTGTGTTTGATATGGGTAGCAACTGAAATCTGCAGGAAGGTAGATCTCCAGGAACAAGATTGAGCACCCTTGTTTTACCATATGTTTGAGAAAAACAAAACAAAATCTCATAAGCTTTATTTTACATCTACAGAATCATGAGAGAATCGTGATCTTTATTTTAAGCAAAAAAAATCACGATTCTCATTTTAGCCAGAATCGTGCAGCTCTAAAAAGAAGCAGGAACTTTTCTAAATCTACAGAATGGCAGGCGCTACACACAGCTAGAAACAACAGTTTTACTAACATTGTACGAATTGTTCTCATAAATTATTAGTTGTTCTGTTGTTGATCATGCAGAAATAAGAAAATTAGGTGTGATTCTTTTTCGGCACTTTGCCAAATATGCTCCACGGACCATTACATTTGGGTAAATGTGATCTTTCGTTTTTCCTGTGACCTTTGATTGGGGCATTATGAGGCGTTGTGTGATGCTGGACAGATTTCATGCTTAGATCATGATGCAATCCCTTAAAGAAAAGCAAACTCCTCCACGCTGGGATAACGAGCGCTTTCCCTGCTGGAATTCCACTCGTTATTCATCAACCGCGCCACATTCCAGCGCAGTGACATCATAATGAAAGACCCTTTTCCACAAATCAGAATCCTGCGGCATAAATACTCTTTCCTCTGATCAGCGGAGGTATGCTCATCGAGAGAGTGAGAAAGGAAGAGGCAAAATATGATGCACGGGCCATTCAGTTATGTGCAAAACCTCTGATATCATGCATTGCACAGGTTTGTGACATCTAAATTCTTTTGGGAAATAAATGAACAAACATATTCAACATAATAAATGTAACTGACAACAATAACACCAAAGCAGCTACGGAAATAAGGATAATTATTTTGTATGAAAGGTCAAATTTTCTAAGCTTCCTCTTTCGGTAAGATTCATGAACGTGGAGTTATGGAAATATATCCGTGTTATGTCTTCCTCTCTGAATAAGGCCTGAAAGTTTCACATTCTCTCACATAACGGAAAAATCCAGAGGATTTTGTGAATTTCTGGCGCGGGTGCTGTTCTGTCATGAAGTGTTTGAGTCGTTTAATCACTCTGATATTTCTAGCTTTCTTTTTCTCAGATCTACTAATACATCCAAACAGCTTTCACATGACCGACGTGCTTCGTGAAACACGATACTGTGGAAAAACAGTCGGAAGAAAGACAGAAGGAGATTTTGCTTATTGTGTCCAGCTGTCAGCTCTGGAAGCTCGTTTATGTGTGAGGCAGAAGATGTTGTTTCATTCTGAACGTCACCTTTCTGAACTTTTATAAGACTTAGAACCAGTGGTGTAGTCCTAGAAAAAAAAGGTGGTGTACTATTACACCCGACACAAATTTTAAATGAAAGTAGTTTTTTCTTTTTTTTCTTTTTTTTTACATCAGTTAGCTGTATTTAACTCAAAAGGGCCTGTGCATACATGGAAAGACAGCTTTTTAGCTTACTTTCTTTACTGGCTTATTACAGTAGTTCTAAAAGTGGGGGTCGGGACCCCCCGAGGGGTCGCGGGGCAATGAAGGAGGGGTCGCCTGGTGATTTCCAAAAATCTATTTATTTTTATTAAACCATAAAAATTAACATATTTTATCCATAACTTTACTGAAAATAAAAATAGTCGTTTATAGTTACTATATACTATATAGTTACTATAGTAGCTTATAGTTACTTGTTCTATTGGATTGCGACCCCTGGGGTAATTACATTATATTAAAGGCAGCAATAGCGTCAGATGCATTTTGATTTTATAACATCAGGTTATACTTTCTGGCACATTTAAAGCACTGACACAAATTTAATTGGTGTGTCTGCGTCATTGCATGCAAGGTTTCTGTATTTATAACTACCTCAGAGGATATTGGGGGTCGCGAGTCACTAGCATTTTTATTTTGGGGGTCGCGGGCTGAAAAGTTTGGGAACCCCTGGCTTATTACTTTACATTGTATAGGTTCCTTTAAACATCAATCAGCAATTATTTTTCATTGTCACATTCGCGCATGCTTGTTTTAAACCAAACTATTAGGAGTCTGTCTTCTGTTGTCACTACTACTTCTGTCTCGCTACGAACCAACTCGCTCTTTAAGATCTCAAAATTCAGGGCTTCTGGTAGTACCTAGAATAGCAAAATCAAGTAAAGGAGGTCGAGCCTTCTCTTTCATGGCTCCTACACTCTGGAATAGCCTTCCTGATAACGTCCGAGGCTCAGACACACTCTCCCAATTCAAAACTAGATTAAAGACCTATCTGTTTAGTAAAGCATACACTCAATGCATCACCTAGCGGGTTCCACAATGGCTTCTGCATTTTGCTTATATACACTATGAACAGCAGCTACGCTAATTATTTTCTTTATTCTCTATTTTCACCTGGGGATACTCATCCCGAGGTCCTCAGATTAGGCGGAGTCACTGATTGGATCCAAGACCAGCGACGTGATGATCCCAAGGATTCCATATCCGGGACCAGGCCATATCCTGAGCTGCTGCTGCGCTGATGGTCGTGGGGAGTGGAGAACATGAGTCTGATTCCAGCGACGCTCCAGGGACAGACGAGTCTTCGCTGAGGCCATCTTCCAGCCTAAACCACAACGAATGAAGTTCTGCACAAGACTTTTGGCCAGCGGAGAAATTAAAATGGTCGTGCCCAACTGAGTCTGGTTCTCTCAAGGTTTTTTTTCTTCACTCCCATCAGGTGAAGTTTTTTTTCCCTCTCCGCTGTCGCCACTGCCTCGCATGGTTCAGGATTGGTAGAGCTACGCATCGATGAATTTGCTCTTCAGTGTTTGAACTCTCAGTAATGATTAAATCACACTGAACAGAGCTAAACTGAACTGAACTTAAACACTAAAACCTGAACCACACTGTTCCAGTTACTGAACCACACTGTTCCAGTTACTATGACTATTTATGTGAAGCTGCTTTGACACAATCTACATTGTAAAAGCGCTATACAAATAAAGCTGAATTGAATTGAATTGAATTATATACTAGTAGTTACCCTTTTAAATCGCACATTGTTATGCGATTTATGAGTAGTCTTTGCCTAATTGTTTTTAGTGTTATTTACGGTATAGTGTCGTTCACTAGCGGCACGATTAAGACAAATTTGAAATACTATTTTTCAAGGGCGATTTTAGGATTTTAATTTTAGGGTGGATCAGGATCAGATCCTATTGGGTTAAACAAAGACAAATGTGTCATATAAATATTTAAGTAAGAATTGTAAGAGATAGGCACATCTTCACAAATTAAGTTGTGAGTTAAAAAAAAAAACCTGTTTGGTATACAGTTAAAGGGGACGCAAATACATGTAAATTAGAGAAGTTTAATCAGAAAAACAAGTGAGTATACTGAGGGGATACTCAATTCTTCATCCTCAGAAGTGGTAATACCCAAACAGCTCATGGAAAAAAGTAAGCATACTGAGTATACGTGCGTATAGCAAGGACTACACCACTGCATAGAACTTACTATTCATATATTTTTACATCAAATTCAGCGGTAATTCTTCAGTATATGATTGTTACTTGCATATAGTAGCCTATGCAATACAACTTTCACTGCAGTTTTTTGGTACCTGACCTCCACATCATATCAAAAAAGAAGAAAATGGCACCACAGTTAGGATTCAAATATTAATATTAATAATAATAACAGTGTTATTGTCTTATTAAAATATAAGTTTGTATTATTATTATTAGGTAAATAAAAAAAATGCATTACCAAATTTGTTATTGTTAATATGAATAGTATTGGGCAGCACATGGCTCAGTGGTTAGCACTGTTGCCTCACAGCAAGAAGGTCGCTGGTTTGAGTCCCGGCTGAGTCACTTGGCATTTCTGTGTGGAGTTTGCACGTTTTTCCCATGTTGGCATGGGTTTCCTCCGGGTTCTCTGGTTTTCCCTACAGTCCAAACACATGCGCTGTAGGTGAATTGAATTAACTAAATTGGCTATAGTGTATGTGTGTGACTGTAAGAGTGAATGGGTGTTGCGCAGTTGTGGTTGCAGTTGTTGGGTTGTGGCTGGAAGGGCATTTGCTGCCTAAAACATTTGCTGTATAAGTTGCCGGTTCATTCCGCTGTGGCGACCCCTGATTAATAAAGTGACTAAGCTGAAAAAAAAAAGAATAAATTAGGTTACAATTATTAAAGTTAATAATTACTATTGTTATGTAATTTTTAACATGTGTTTACATTTCTAAAGGTCATGTTTATTTTATATAAACAGTTATAATGTTTTATTCAAATCATCTTCTTAATATTACACTATATATATATATATATATATATATATATATATATATATATATATATATATATATATATATATATATATATATATTACATTTTTATTAATAATATGAATATTATTAGAATATGTACAAAATATACAAATATACAAAACAGTGAATTTGTAAAAATTAAGTATTTGAACTAATAAAATAAGGTAAGTATTAATGTAATTTTTATAACATTTGTCTGTTAAAATAAGTGAAAACGTGAGAAAAAAAAATATTGAAATCAGAACTTCATATTTACATTTTTAAAAATGTTTTATTATAATTTTTTTACAATTTGCCTAAATTATTATCATAATTTTTCGTTTCCCTTTGTTTTTTTCTGATTTTTCCCCATTTTAGCAGTTTCTTTTGTCCTTGGCTGGAAATGATCCCGGTGCGTATTTTAGTATTTATTAAACAATAGCGCCCCCTTGTGGACATACGTTCACTACAGTGTAAAAAAAAAAATTTTTTTTTTTAAACAGCAGGCCTAGACCTACAGCACGTCATTATTTTGGCAAGTACGATGCTATCCTGGATTAACATCTATATTATATTTGTTGGAAAATGTAATCCATACCTATTCCATACCCAACTATAACTAAATTATTCTCAAAATCAGGGGGGAATAGTTGGATAAAAACCATAAAGAAGAAGTGCATACACCTAGCAAACTGTAAACGTATCCTTTAATTCTGATTGTCTGATTGGGATGTTGTTTCAGGATCACATGTTAATCATGTCCTACTTGGTGAAATCAGGTTGGTGTAGACCTACAGTAGCCCTACACTAACTTTAACATTGCCCTTTCTCATACAGTAAGTGACGTTTGTTTTTATTACCTAATATCTTAAAATGAACCTACGTCAAATCTTCTCTAATGGTTGTTTTTATCTTTTCCTAACATTTTGTTAGCACAGAACGGACATTTTAATGGCTAGCTGGACGTTATTGTCGTTATTGTCTGTTTCACCTCGTTATACAGTACTTACCTGGTTTGTGATTTACACTGTTTACCTAGTAAACATGTTTATGTGGAAAAAGTACGTTAACCTCAATCAGGATTTAAAAGACGTTAAACTTTGAACTTTTTTTTTTGTTTGTTTACATCTAACGTTACAGCTGCCATCTACAACCTTTTTACTACTCCATTTCTACTCACTTATTTCTACTTACCAAATACTAAGTTCTGGTAACCGTTCATCGGTTCTTGTTGTCTTTGAAAAAAAAAGTTGACAATGTTTTCACCATATCTTGCAGGTAGGAATCAGTGTAGAAGTGTTCACTCACGCATGCGCGCTCCCCTGACCCTGTCCACTTCAGCACTGCGTAAACCGGTCACGTGATTACGTCCCCGCTCTAGATCAGATACGGCCGGAAGTTAACGAGAATTATTTATATTATTTTAATTTCCCATTGATTGTATTTTATTTACGTCCACCCCAACCCTAAATCCAACCGTCAGAGTAATGTAAAAACAGTAGTTGTACCGAGTATTATTTATGTTATCTATTAAACTACCCAGTAAACTGTATTTTCAACGTCAACTCCTAAACCCAACCGTCATAGTACTTTAAAAATATTAATTATTGTTATACAGTGTTATAAAAATGATGCTATATTGATGCGCGTGTCCGCAGCTGTATCCTATCCACCCTCTCCGCAGCTGTATCCCGTCTAGACTCTCCGCTCCACCTTTTTAAAAGCAAATTAACATAACGTCCTTGTAAGGTTTTTCTTAGCAAAAAAGTACATTCAGTGCGTTGTTTTTGGTTGTAATATGTTAAAATCAACGCATATAGCTAAATGTTCTCTAATGTTTTTATTTTATTTTATTTGTTTTGCTAACATTTTGCTAGCGTTCCCAGAACGTTCCTGGAATGATGGTTAGCTCAGCTGGAAGTTGTTATTGTCATTATTTCACCTTGTTATACCCTTGTTTTTAATCACACTTTTTACCTAGTAAAATTATGTTTATGGAAGATTATGGCTTTTTACCAAGATTTAAAATATGCTAATCTTGGTTACGTCCAGTGTGTAAACTGTATTCTTTTACATTTGAGGAAGATATCTTTTATATTTGAAGCTGTCATCTACACCTTTTTTATTGTTCCACCTCCATTCAACATCTCTGATATTTCACACAGTAACCCAGCTAACGTTTACAACAACGTTCTGGTAACATTCTTCATTGGTTTTTGTTTTTATAGCCAATAAACTTAACCTTCATTTTTTTCACCGTATGCAGGTAGGAATCAGTGCTCGCTCACGCATGCGCGCGCCCAGGCCCTGTCCGCTTCAGCACCGCGTAACGGGTCACGTGACTCAGTCTCCGCTCTCCGCCGCTCCGCATCATCAGCAGCAGAGATGTCCGCGAGCTCCGCGTTCAGCGATGAAAAGGGAGGCTCTTCCAGCGAGCCCGAGTACGGCCACGACCCGGCAAGCGGGGGCATCTTCTCCTCCGACTATAAAAGGTGAGACACGCCGAGTCCGCCCGGTGATCGCTCGCCTCCGGGAACGGCCCACCGGAGCATTTACCGTCAGAAAATCTCAGACGGGGTGATGTGCGCATGCGCGGATGAACGAATGAATGCTATGGAAAAACAAAGAGATGATGATGAACACGATGAAAGTGTGTGATGATTTCGTGTGATTGGAGTGTGTGTGGGTGTGTGTTATGCGTGTGTTCGTGCTTCAGCACCGGTTGGTGGACAGCGCTCAGGTCCTATATGATGACTTCTGTGCAGTTTTACACCTGTTTTAGTCGTTTATTTGCTGAAATAGTTGGTCTTCACAGTTAATAGTGATTTGCAGTGATTTATCTTTGTTTTATATTTACAAATATAGCTCTGTAATCTTTATCTCTCGCTATGCAGTCTTTAGAGTTGCTAGCATCATGCTTACTAGCACAGCTACCTCTCTTCGCTAACCCCGGGTCAACCTTTTTTTTAACCAAATATGAACGTTCTTGTAACATTCTCCATTGGCTCTTGTTTTCTTTAATCTAAAAGTACCAAATACGTTGCCTTTTGGTTGTTATATCCTAAAATAAACCTACGTGAAGTGTTCTCCAATGGTTGTTTTTCTGTTTTGGTTTTTAACATTTGCTAGCATTCCCTGAACATTCCAGTAATGATAAATTGTTAGCTGGGAGTTGTTTTTTGTTTTTATTTTGCATATTGTTTCTTCTACATTCAACATATCTACTGGATTTTTAACATGCTAACCCTGGGTTAAGGTTTTTGGAACTACATAATAACGTTGTGTTAATGTTCTTTATTGTTTTTTTCATAGCTAAAACGTAACCTTTAAAGTGAAGCAGATATTTTGGCTTAATGTTTATACCTGTAAATTAACTTTCCCAAAATGTTCAAGGAATCAAAATCTTTTTGTTTGTATTTATGTTTCACATTGTTGTACTTAATCCTTTTTTTTAATTCACACTGTTTACCTTCGGGAAGCATTTGGAAGCACAAATTTACAGTGTGAAATGCTGTTTAACAGGGATAAAAGTAACCTTAACCCGGGATAAAAAAAAACATGAAGTGTGAACTATTCTACTTCTACTTTTACGTACATCTGAGGCTGGGTTTACATAGATGTAGACATCAACAGTACATCAACTTCTTCCTCCACTTTCATTTCGTGTCTGTCTCTTGTAAGGAACTGAAGATTACATCTAAGAAATTGCTATCAGTATTGCCGGATGCTCATTCTTTGAGTGTGGCTTTATTTGTAGCGCTTTAGATCAGTGTGATCTGTAGAGAAAAGCTTTGTTAGCTCTTTTCCTATAGCTGATGGTTGCAGACTTTATTTGTTTAAATTGTGATCCTAAAATAATTTATGGAATTGTGTTTATAATTTTAAATACGTGATTTTGAAAGCTTGGATTTAGTGTTGTTCACTACCTAAAATTAACTTAATGTAAAATAATTAACAATGCATATTACATATGTAACAGAGGCCAGTTAGCGAAGTGCTACGCAGGTGAACCTCACTCCTCTGACCAACGGCGTAGGTTTGCATTTGACATTAGTGGGGACGGGTAAATCAAACAACCCCCAGCCCCCACTCCCCAAGAATGAATATCATTTTATATATATACAGTCTGAGGGTGAAGCAGTGGCGCAGTAGGGTAGTGCTGTCGCATCACATCAAGAAGGTCGCTGGGTCGCCGGTAAGTTGGCGTTTCTGTGTGGAGTTTGCATATTCTCTCTGCGTTTGAGTGGGTTTCCTCCGGGTGCTCCGGTTTCTCCCACAGTCCAAAGACATGCAGGGTGTTTCCCAGAGATGGGTTGCGGGTGGAAGGGCATCCGCTGCGTAAAAACTTGCTGGATAAGTTGGCGGTTCATTCCGCTGTGGCGACCCCGGATTAATAAAGGGACTAAGCCGACAAGAAAATGAATGAATGAATATATACAGTGCTGCTATTAAATATTTAACTGCTATGAAAGTACATTAATAGTTAATCCTCTCTTCATACAATTTATTAAGTTAAATTAAATAATCCGGCCCGTAGACAAGGGGGTGTGGGTGGTTCTAAAGATAAAAGTTGTATTATTATTATTATTATTATTATTATGTTTGAATTTTTCTTATTATTCAAATGGCGAAATTCTGACTGAGGAAAGTTGAATGTGCTGATTAGTTTGGTATTTGCATATGGGCTTCAGTTTTTAATTTTAACAAGTTTTAAGATGAATCTTAAAAAACTGTAATGGTAGATTATAATAAATTTGTATTTTTAAATTAAGTGTCTTTTCATATTTCTTTATTACAAATTTATATAATATATATATATATATATATATATATATATATATATATATATATATATATATATATATATATATATATATATATATATATATATATATATATATTAGGAAATCTAGAACTTTTTGTCAATTTAGGAAGTTTTTGTTTTTATTTGTTATTTTGGCCTTACCCTCTCATAAATATTTTGGCTAGGAGAATTTTCATTTAAGTATCTCTTTGTTTTTGTTTACCCTTTCTGGAAATGTAAAAATATATTGAACTTTGTTAAACAGTGAATAAAAGAAAATATTTTTCTTTTGAAATCTCTTTTTAGAGTTTTTTTTTTTTTATTATTATATCTGAAGTGAAAGTATGCTGGGATAGAGAAAAAAGAGATTCTCCACACACATTATTAAATATTAATTTATTATTAATTCGATCCAATTAAAATTAGATTTTTTTCCCTAATTAATTATTTTTATTTATTTTTTATTTTTTTGTTGTTGTTACTTTTGTCTCCGTACCCCTAGAAAAGGGACTAAAATGTAACAAAATAAACACTTCAAATACTATATTAAGCAATTTGACTAAACGGTTGGAAATATTTTTTGGTATCAAAAAGCGGGTTATGATGACCATCCGACAGGATAATCCAGCAAAAATGTTTCTTAAAATGTCACCAAAATGCAATATTTGTATTCGGTAATTAAATAGAAAATCAGGTGAATAACTGCAAAAAGGTTCAGTTTTTCAGAAAACAAATGACCACCCCTGTCAATAAGCTGGCTACAGGCCTGAGAGTGTAATGTTAAAATAATGTTTTTTAACTGATAAAGAGAGAGTTTAGTAAAGACTTACGTTTATTTTAGTCATAGTGCAGTATATACAGCATAGTAGCATCAGTAAAAGATGAAGCAGAGGCTGTAGTTTTTATGACAAACTGTTTTGTCGGACATGCTACTCTGAGAGATTAGGAGAACTGACAGGTATCATATACTTTAACATGTAGCTATTTATTCTGTGGTTGATTTTCAGGGCATATTATGCACAGACCATATCAGTCTGCTGTATCGTTAGTGCGAGTAAAAGCGGTGAAAAACACGAGCATTAACAAAATTATCATGATACTGTAGACTCATTCAGTAGCAAACTTAAAAAAAAAAGCTAAATATGTCCGCCTTTTTTGCTGCCGGTCCTACACCACCCAACCTCCTCCGAGCTGGTATCGAACCAGCGACCTCACGCATGGGTGTCGGTTGCTCTAACAAGGAAGCATCTGTCGCTAGAGCACCTGTAGAGGTCAGAGGAGTGAGGTTTTACCTGCACAGCACTTACTAGCTGGACTCCGTTACACTCCTTTAAACCTCACCCCCATCGGCATCACATCACCAATGTAACCCCGCTGGTCCTACACCACCCTACCCGCTCCGAGCTTGTATCGAACCGGCGACCTTCCTCATGGGAGTTGGTTGCTCTAACAAGGAGGCGTCTGTCGCTAGAGCACCTTTAGAGGTCAGAGGAGTGAGGTTTCACCTGCACAACACTTACTAGCTGGCCTACGTTACACTGCCGCCATCCTCACTTGTGTGTGTCACACACCTCACACATCTTCACACGCCTTATTCTTGCACAGAAAATTCTCCTGCGCTGTTTTGGCGCTGCTACATCTGAGCGCAGCTACAGCCTCTCACAGCCTGAAAAGCACAGCCAATCACAATGTTCATGTGTGTTTGGGGGGCGGTGCGACTGGAGGAGAGACGAGATTTAACCCTTTCGTCATGTCTAGGTTAATGTATATAAAATTTTTAGGTGAATTAAATTATCAGTGGGGAAATTTTGATAGTTGTTGGATATTGGAGGGGACCCGTCCATGCCGTCCATCCTCTGGTCTTTAGCCTGTTTGTTAGAGCGACCAACTCCCATACATTAAATCGCCGGTTCGATCCCAGCTCAGAATGGGCTGGACTAGTGGAATAAACAAGGGGGCTTATCCTGGATGAGAGTGTAGCGGAGGCCAGCTACTGAAGTGCTGTGCAGATAAACCTCACTGCTCTGACCTCAAAAGGTGCTCTAGTGACAGACACTAGAGGCCATGGTTTTTAGCCTCCTTGTTAGAGCAACCAACTCCCTTACAATGAATCGCCGGTTTGATCCCAGCTCAGACTGAGTTGGGTCCTGTAGGACCGGTGGGGTACATATATTTTAAAATATATGTTTAAATTTAAATACCAAAATTACTATAATTATAAAAGTGCTAAAGGGAAATACATACATAATGCTAAAACAGCACTGTTAGAAGTAAATCTTTTCTTTTCACTGAATCATTTAGTTTTTTTTCTCTCCTCAGACACTAGAGGGAGCCAAACACACACTTATTTTCACATCCTTATAGCTGTAACTTCAGTCTGATAACTCACTCATTCTGTCAACAAACTTGACTTTACTACTGCTTTACTCCTTGATAATGCTGGAAAATGTGTGTGAACTGAAATACTAAATATTAAACCTTTTTAAAATGTGATTATTGTCACTTTTAACCAGACTAAATAAAATATCTTTAATTTCTGTAAAAAAAATAATAAACAAAACAAAAATATTGACTTTTATATTGAAGCTTATAAAAGTGTTGCTAACACAGTAAAAATTGAAGTGAGATAAAAAATCAGACCCCAATTATACACAGCATAGATTTCAGTGGTGATACAGCACTGACTCCACCAGGTGGCGCTGTAATATCACAATTAATGTTAACAGAGGCTTAGATGTGATAGAATATCATTTAAAAGTTTATAATATCACTTAAAAAAAAATCTTGTTTCTGTTTTAGTGTAACATCAGTGTGAATATAATTAATTCATTCATTAGTGTGTCTACATTTATTTTGAAGAATTGTAACCTCTTCAGAAACAACGTTACTTTTCTGATGATGTAATCATGGCCATATGGGCGGAGCCAAAAACAGTAACCAATGATATAATAGCATATTAATAGCATATAAGTAACATATTTTATTTCCCACTTAACAATCAGTTTCACTCATAAATTTGTCACAATATGAACATGAAATGCATTGTGAATGTCTTTCATGTCTAGTGTTTATTATGAATGAGGCATAACCGTAACATAGAGGCTGCCATAAATATTATTTCCCTCTGCATAAGCATTACTTTATGATTTCCGCATGCCGTTCACAGATCTCAGATACTGCTGAGCTGCATGATTGGAAAGCAGAAATGTTACTGTTACAGCTTCTGAAACAACTTTCCCCTTTTGATGATGTAATCAAGGCCATGTGGGTGGAGCCAAAGAAAGTAACTAATATTATAATCGTCTAACATATCTTATTTCCCACTTAACATTCAAGTTTCTCTCTCAAATGTCATAATATGAACATGAAATGCGCTGTCAGAGTGTTTCATGTTAAGTGTGAACAAATCATAACTGTGACACAAGGGCTGCCATAAATATATTATTTCTCTCTGCATAATCATCACTTTTTTTGATTTCTGCTTGGCTGTCACAGATCTCTTAAACTAGTACTGCCAGATTTAAAGTTGTGAAACAACTTTTCTTTTTACATGATGTAATCAGGGCCATGTGGGAGGGGTCAAAAACAGTAACCAATAATATAATAGTCTAACATATTTTATTTCCCACTTTTCTCTCAAAAATGTCCCAATATTAACGTTAAATGCATTTCTCTTTTGATGATGTAATCAAGGCCATGTGGGTGGAGTCAAAAACAGTAATCAATAATATAATAGTTTAGCATATTTTATTTCCCACATAACATTTAAGTTTCTCTCTTAAAAATGTCTTAATGTGAACATAAAATGATTTTCTCGTTTGATGATGTAATCAAGGCCATGGGGGTGGAGTTAAACACAGTAACCAATAATATAATAGTCTAACATGTATTATTTCCAACTTAACATTCAAGTTTCTCTCATAAAAAAATGGCACAGTATGAACATGAAATGCTTTATTTTTTTGATGATGTAATCAAGGCCATGTGGGTGGAGTCAAAAACAGTAACCAATAATATAATAACTTAACATGTATTATTTCCCACATAACATTCAAGTTTCTCTCGTAAAACATGTCATAATATTAGCGTTAAATTGCTTTTCTCTTTTGATGATGTAATCAAGGCCATGTGGGCGGAGTCAAAACAGTAATCAATAATATAATAGTCAAACATATTTTATTTCCCACCTAACTTTTAAGTTTCTCTCTTAAAAATGTCTTAATGTGAACATAAAAAGATTTTCTCGTTTGATGATGTAATTAAGGCCATGGGGGCGGAGTCAAACACAGTAACCAATAATATAATAGTCTAACATGTATTATTTCCGACTTAATACTCAAGTTTCTCTCATAAAAAAATGTCTCAGTATGAACATGAAATGCTTTATTTTTTTTGATGATGTAATCAAGGCCATGTGGGTGGAGTCAAAAACAGTAACAAGTAATATAATAGTCTAACATGCATTATTTCCCACTTAACATTCAAGTTTCTCTCGTCAAAAATGTCTCATTGTGAACACAAAATGGATTTCTGTTTTGATGATGTAATCAAGGCCATATGGGCGGAGTCAAAACAGTGACCAATAATATAATAGTCTAACATATTTTATTTCCCACCTAACATTTAAGTTCTCTCTTAAAAGTGTCTCAAAGTGAACACAAAATAGATTTCTGTTTTGATGATTTAATCAAGGCCATGGGGGCGGAGTCAAAAACAGTAATCAATAATATAATAGTCTAACATATTTTATTGCCCACTTAATATCCAAGTTTCTCTGGTAAAATTGTCACAATATGAACATGAAATGCTTTTCTCCTTTGATGATGTAATCAGGGCCATGGGGGCGGAGTCAAAAACAGTAACCAATCACATATTTAATCTCCCAACTCAGTTTCTCTCATGAATATGTCTCCATATGAACATGAAAGGCACTGTGAATGTGACTGATTAGTTGTGAATGATGCAGAAATGTGACACAGCGACTGGCATAAATATTTCCCCTCTCTGCATAATCATCATTTTCTGTTTTTTGGCTGGGTTGTCACAGATCTCTGACACTGTTGCGCTGCAGAACTCATCAGTGTATGTGTGTGTTATTGCAGTTCGACTGGTTCCACGGTAAACATGAGGACTAGCGATCCTCACATGCTGTTGCTGTTGGCAACACGTCCCTCTGATGTGCTACTGTACAGCTCTCTGTTAACAGCTGAATTAACAGAGAAGCAGAGACGCTAATCTATAGAGAGTCACGCTCAAATATTCATGAGGCTGCTGGAGATCAGACACACACTGTATGTGACTTTAAAGAGATTCAGAGTTTCTGACGGATGAAAATGTCTCTGTAGAGGTCAGTGGCTTTTAGCACTGCGCTGTGAATTCTGCGCCTGTCTGTGAATTTGTTGTTTTTTTCTCTCTGTGGCTCAGAAATGCCACGTTGGAGGCATGAATCGGATCAAATGAATCAAACAGAATCATTCAGTTTGATGAATTGAATTGTGCGGCTTGGTGGCTCGGTGGTTTTGAATCAATTTCATTATTAAAATGAATCACGCACTGTAACTATAAATGAAATTGAATCAAATGAATCAAAATGTGTCAAACATAAATCATTGAATCACTTAAATCAAAATGCATTGGAGAGAATGAAACTAAATCAAATTGAGTCAGATGGATTCACGTGAATCAAACCGTGTCATACATGATTAACTCAATCACTTAAATCAAAAGGCATTGGAAAGAACAAAACTGAATCAAACTGAGTCAGATGGATTCAAATGAATCAAACTGTGTCACATGATTTAATCACTTCAATCAAAATTCATTGGAGAGAATGAAACTGAATCAAATTGAGTCAGATGGATTCAAATGAATCAAACTGTAATAAAAGTGAAAAGAATTTGCCCTGATTTAAATTAAACCAAACGGCAGAATAAACTGAATCATTTTACTAAAAATGAACTTGAGACAAAGAAGCTAATTTCAAATGAATCAAACTGTATTAAACTGAATAAATGTGATAAGAACACAGTCTGATTTAAAGGAAATTTTGAATGAACTGAATCATTTTAATGAACTAGACGATACTTCATCAGATGATTTAAATGAATCAAACTGTATCAACCTGATTTTAGTCTGATTATTTGAAATATACGCGTTTGGATTTGTACAGATTAATTTGACTATAGCTATCAAACAGGTTGACATGTATCATACAGTCATACATTGTAAACGAGACATACAAACTGAATCAAATAGTTTGAATTAGAGTTGGGCGATGTCGACTAATTTGGCATCATACAATGTCAAATGTGAAACATCGCGATAGATGATGGCATTGCCGTCTATTTATTTCTGAATAATGATTCATAACTAATTAATTATTCGTAGCCTACCGTTTCAATTATCTGACCCGCATGGTCTTTGTTTTACCCATAACCAAATCATAAATAAATAAAGTTGCACACAAATTACCACCTGTCAATCACTTTTTCCACAGGAGGTTGGTCAGTAAAAAAGGTGCACAACCAACAGTATCTGAGGTTTTCACTAAAATTACTCAGTACAAGTGTGAAAGTGAAAGACGGAAGCAGTGTACTGATGATGTGACACGTTATAGATTCTGCCAACTCGACTCTACACCATAACTTTTCAATCCAGATGGATGGGGCAACCATTACTGCATCCAAAATGGTGAAAAGCCTTGGAGTAACGATTGATGACCAACTAAACTTCTCTGACCACATTTCTAGAACTGCTCGATAGTGCAGATTCACACTCTATAACATCAGAAAGATCCGACCCTTCTTATCTGAACATGCAGCTCAACTCCTTGTTCAAGCTCTTGTTCTCTCCAAACTGGATTACTGCAACTCTCTACTAGCCAGGCTCCCAGCTAACTCTATCAAGCCTCTTCAGCTGCTTCAGAATGCAGCAGCACGAGTGGTCTTTAATGAACCTAAACGAGCACATGTCACTCCGCTGCTCATCCGTTTGCACTGGCTGCCAGCTGCTGCTCGCATCAAATTCAAAGCTCTGATGTTTGCCTACAAAGCGACTTCTGGCCTTGCTCCTTCTTATCTGCTCTCACTTCTGCAGATCTATGTGCCCTCCAGAAACTTGCGTTCTGTGAATGAACGTCGCCTCGTGGTTCCATCCCAAAGAGGGAAGAAATCACTTTCGCGAACTCTCGCGTTCAATCTGCCCAGTTGGTGGAATGAACTCCCTAACTGCATCAGAACGGCACTCGCTGTCTTCAAGAAACGACTAAAAACTCAACTATTTAGTCTCCACTTCACTTCCTAATCTGCAATTGCCTCTCTGGATATACCACTAACTGTACTCAAATAAAAAAAAAGAAAAAAAAATTACTAATGCTTTCCTTCTTAGACTTTACAGACCTGAATTTTGCCTATAGCACTTATTCAGTGTTGCTCTTATTGTTGTGTAAATTTCTTCCTTGTCCTCATTTGTAAGTCGCTTTGGATAAAAGCGTCTGCTAAATGACTAAGGGTGCTTTCACACCTACACTTTTGTTTCGAAACGTATTTCGTTTGACCAGTTAGCGCCGTTCGTTTGGCATATGTGAACAGGGCAATCGCGCACTGTTCCGCGCCAAAGTAATTGCTCCGAGATCGCTTGAATGAGGTGGTCTCGGCTCGATTGAAACAAACCCTGGATTGGTTTGATTGCAGTGAGAAAGCGATCCGATCCGAGCGCGGTTATGTCACAGTGTTTTATGGATATGTAATAGGCTTACGGCTATATGAAGAGAGAATTATGAGTAGGGCGGGAAGTTTCGCAAGTCTCCGGATACCCACAAACGAGTGATGAGTTTTCACTCGACGTGACTTGTTTTAGCTCTTTTGGTCCGATTAGAAACTTTGCAGTGTGAAAGCGAACCACTCCAGGAGCAAGAGCATCAATGTAACAATTGTAATCTCTGAATCTCAACTGAATCGATTCATAGGTGTGAAAGCACCCTAAATGTAAATGTAAATGCAAAAGACTAAAGAGTCGTTAGATACAGACAAGATTAATTAAACTTTACGTTTATAATAAATGTCACTTTAAGCATCTTGAAAAATATCTATGGAAATATTATGTACTCTCTTCATGGCAAAGGTAAATGAAATGAGTTATTAGAAATGAGTTATTAAAACTGTTATGTTTAGAAATGTGTTGAAAAATATCTTGTTTCATTAACAGAAAATGTTAAAAAAATATTCGGGAGGGCTAATAATTCTGACTTCAACTGTTTATCTATTTTAACCTCTGGCAAGTGGATCAGATTGAGAGTCAAACAGAAACAGAAGAGCCATTGAGATGAATGGGAATCCTGATACATCAGTGTTTCTATTTGTGCTGCTGTGTGTTTTTGATCTAGCGTTCAAAACGGCGAATAATGACACAGTGGTTGTGCATTTTAACATCCTGAGGAGGGGGGGATTTTCCAGCGACAGGCTTTTCTCGGAGCAGCGTTTCTAGCTGAGTCATATCAGAGAGAGGGAGAGGCGGTCGACCCTTGCAGAAAATACGATAGAAAAGCGGACGAGGGACTGAAAAATGTGCCAGAGAGCTGGGAAAGAGCGATGGTGTGAATGAAAGGAGAGAAAGAGAGAAGGGGGGTGTGGGTGGAGCTTGTTGGCAGTGGGCGGGGCTGAGCTCTGCTCAGCCATCAGAGCAGTGTTTGCTCCATCAGTCGGCTCTGAGCAGCAGGAGGAAAACGGCTTTTTCTGCTCCCCACACGGAAAGATAATACAGACGCAGAGCTGTTTGATGGTAACAGCTCAAGGCCAGACCTGAGGATTCAATACAACAAGCTGATACGTGCTTTATTTGGGCATTCTGCTGCTTTTGATACGGATTCTACAGGTGTTTCTGGGAGCTAGGATCATCTACAGGTGTGTTTACCTGCCTCAGGGATCTACCGAGCCATGACCACCATGCAGAAGTTGCTCCAGCTGCCGGTGAACGCGGTGAACATCGTGAAGAGCGTGCAGGGGGTCGCTCAGGGTCAGGAGGAGGCCCTCAGCCCGGTGCTGACCCCCGATAGTAGCCCGCAGAACTGGTACAACGCGGTGCAACCTGAAGAACTCAGACATTTGAGATCCAGCAGTTTTGGTGGAGGGGGAGGGGGGGAGGGGTCTGACGATCGGCCCGCACAGGAGGAGGGGCTCACCAGCATACAATCACAACCTTTACGGTACGACAGAACGCACGTGTGATGTGATGAACTGCAAATGTTGGTTTTTAATAATAAGATTGAGCAAAAACTGCAATACTATTTTTTTAAATCGATATATTGAGGGGTTATTTAACAATGTACATGTATATTTAATTAAAATGGGTGAAATTAGCACGTTTAATTACGTAGCTATATAGTCGTATATATAGTGAAAATGACAAATTTTAATTTTAAATAATGCAAATTTTATATGTGTACAATTAAAAAAATATGGTACATAATTTATTTCATGCAATTTAATTATGTAGTAAATAACTGTGATTAAAATATAATTGTAATCAAAATGTATAAATATATTTTAATAATATTTTATGATTTTGAATAAAATGCATATTATAAACCACACTTTATTTCATACAAATCATGTGTGTATATAATTTAAAATATAACATATAATTTATTAATGTATATGAAATTTGATTATGCATTAAAAAACTGCGTTATATTATATTATATTATATTATATTATATTATATTATATTATATTATATTATATTATATTATATTATATTATATTATATCATATCATATTATATTATATTTTATTATATTATTTCCCAGAAATGATTTGCGGCTGGAAGGGCATCCACTGCGTAAAAACTTGCCGGATAAGTTGGTAGTTCATTCCGCTGTGGCGACCCCGGATTAATAAAGAGTCTAAGCCGACAAGAAAATGAATGAATATTATATTATATTATAATATATTATATTATAATACATTATTATATTATATTATATTATATTATATTATATTATATTATATTATATTATGCACATTTCATTATTTATAATATAATAAGTAGATTTAACATCATACAGATATAATTAGATTAAATATAAAACTAATTATAGGTTATTTTGATTTGAAAATGCTAAATAAATTAATTTAATATTGATTATTAATTAATAAATAACACAATATCTAATTTCATTCTATGTGAAGTATTTTTTAAAATATGCGCATGTATTTAATTTGATATGCATATGAAATGCAAATCCCATCTCACTTAACTAAATTAGATTTAAACATTTTAAATCAACATTCAACTACATATATGAAAAATAGGTATACATTCATAAAAATATATATTATATATAATTATCACACAGAAATAAAAACATAATAAAATAAATTAGATTTATTGTCAATTAAACACTTTAAATGTATATAAAGCTTATATTATTATATGTGACTTCACTGACTTTTGATTTCAGACATTTGAGCACAGTTTTTTACACATTATTAATATATTACTTTAAAGATACTGCTGTCTAGAAGAAACAAAGAGATCTCTAGTGTTTTTTTCTTCTCTTCAGATTCTTCTCTGCACGATATTATAAACTTTTAACTTCATAATAGTCCCCTGTGCACCAGCTTGTTCAGTGACACCAGAGATATACGATGGACTTTTTTCTCTGAGATCTTCCTTCGCACATGATCCAGTAGACTCTTATCTCAGAGTTTGTGTCTTGAGCTCCTCAACAGGCTGTAATAGAGAGACAGTAACCCTGTGGAGTGTTGAATTATGAATAACTTTAATAATATGGAGCTCAAAGAGTCTCATGCATGGAGAAAGAGAAACGATAGGAGATATATTGCAAATCAGGATCTCTGCAGGGAGACCATATTGCATTATGGCTATTTGAAATGGCTTTACATTTACAGGACTTAAATGTTCCTCTCGTTGAGATTTGGAAATACAAGGCTTTGCACTGTGTTAGTGGATATGTTTTACATGTTCTTGTGTTAACAGTACAGAATCAACAGTAAGGAAGGAATAATTGATGATGAGCTGTTGAATTATTCGAGAATAACACACACCCCAAAATACCCCATTTAGCAATTTGATATATATATGACAACATATACACTCACCGGCCACTTTATTAGGTACACCTTACTAGTACCGGGTTGGACCCCCTTTTGCCTTCAGAACTGCCTTAATCCTTCGTGGCGTAGATTCAACAAGTTGCTGGAAATATTCCTCAGAGGTTTTGGTCCATATTGACATGATAGCATCACGCAGTTGCTGCAGATTTGTCGGTTGCACATTCATGATGCCAATCTCCCATTCCAACATAACCCAAAGCTGCTCTATTGGATTGAGATCTGGTGACTGTGGTGGCCGTTTGAGTACAGGGAACTCATTGTCATGTTCAAGAAACCAGTCTGAGATGATTCGCACTTTATGGCGTGTTATCCTGCCGTAAAATTCTGACCCTACCATCCAAATGTTGCAGCAGAAATCGAGACTCATCAGACCAGGCAACGTTATCGTCTAATTTTGGTGAGCATGTGTGAACTGTAGTCTCAGTTTTCTGTTCTTAGCTGACAGGAGTGGCAACCATGTGGTCTTCTGCTGCTGTAGCTTATCTGCCTTAAGGTTGGACGTGTTGTGCGTTCAGAGATGCTCTTCTGCAGACCTCAGTTGTAACGAGTGCTCATTTGAGTTACTGTTGCCTTTCTATCAGCACAAACCAGTCTGGCCATTCTCCTCTTACCCATGGGATCAGCAAGGCATTTGCGTTCACAGAACTGCCGCTCACTGAATGAATTATAATGTACAAATGTACTTACAAATGTAAGTTGATTGAACATAAAAAATTAAGTTCCAAATAAAGCTTACGATTTGTGTTGTTTCAGCCCATTTTAAATAAGTAGCTTGAAAACGCAGCAAAAATCTTTGTTTGGATTTTTGCTAAATGTAACGTAAATTGCTCCGGGTATGTTTCGTTACACGTTTCTGATGACAAATCCACTAGTGGGCGCTGCCTACATTTTTGCTAAATATGAAATACATTGTTCAGGGAATGTTCTGTTGTACATTTCTGATGACAAATCTACTAGAGGGCGCTGCCTACAGTTTTTCTAAATGTAAAGCACATTGCTCTGATTATGTTTCGTTGCATGTTTCCGAAGACTCTAGAATACACAAGACATGTCACTCGTATACTTTTGAATGGGAAAAAGTGTAACTGTCAATATGGCGAATGAAACCCCGCCTACTAGTACAGAAGCCAATCAGCGATCGCTATTTAGCGGATAAAGCCCGCCTTTTAGTTCAAGAGCCAATCAAGAATGACTATTCTCCGGGGGAGGGGCTCGGACTAGACATTAGTTTCTGCAGATTTTGTGTGATAGGAACATTCAGAAATTAAACTAAATAGACAGTTGCTGTTTCATTTTATTGCTTATTCCGAATATGAAATTTAATTGTGAGCTTGGCAAACAGTTTTGGAGAATTTGGAGTTTCCCAATACAAACAGAATGTCCAAGCATACTGGCCGAGAGGCATTTCAATGATGGCCACTGAGTGAAATGACTTGCCTTAAAGAGACTTTGACATTTCTGATGACAAATCTACTAAAGGGCGATGCCTTAATTTTTTTCTATGTAAAGTACATTGTTCCCAGTATGTTTCGTTGCACGTTTTTGATGACATATCCACTAGAGGGCGCTGCCTACTTTTTGCTATAAGTAAAGTACATTGCTCCGGGTATATTTTGTTGCACGAGAAGGCAGGACTTGTCCTACAGATCACCAAGCGAACCACTGAGCTAAACCATTCCCTAACCTAGGCGTGTCAAACTCAATTCCTGGAGGGCCGAAGCCCTGCACAGTTTAGTTCCAACCCTGCTCCAACACACTTACCTGTAGCTTTCAAACAAGCCTGAAGGACTCAATTAGTTTGATCAGGTGTGTTTAATTAGGGTTGGAACTAAACTGTGCAGAGCTGTGGCCCTTTTGAAACTGAGTTTGACACCTGTGCCCTAACCAAATCAATAATGTTTTCAAAAGCAAACATAAAGAAAAGTGCACGGGGACCACACACTTTTACCTTGAGTTTATATTGCTTTTGTCTTTCTTGTTGAACCGTGTTTCACCAGACTAAAGCTCTCCGCATCTCGAGTACAACACCGTACAAGGTGAGCTAGTGAGCAAACTGACCACACCAGAAAAGTTGTCCATATGGAGATAGACAGGTGATGCAAACATATTAGATTACAAATTGTAGAGTTTAGATTTGCTGTTGTGCAAAGAACTGCATGAAAATAATCTTTTATTAGTCGATAAAATGTCTTTGTTGATAACAGTAGCGTAAAAAAGGAACAAAAGCTGTTGAAGTCATACTGCCCTCTAGTGTTCACTCTACCCTGAAAGTACAGTCAAAACTATGTTCAAAAATGTTTTTGAGGTGTTTGAACATAACGCATCAAGCACCTCATATTTTTTGAGGTTCTGTTTTGGCCAACGAGCTTTAGAGTAAATACCCCCCTCCCCCCTGTTGTTATAAATACCCAGAGTCAGATCTCTCGTCAGGACTAATTAATTTGCTAAAAGCTCCAGTATGTAAATCAAAGCTTTGGTGTTCATGCGCTGCAGGTCAGGAGGGAAAGTCATTACAGGTTTGCATTCCCTCTGCATGCAGCAGCTCACACTGTGATCCTTCCTGCGACGCTGCATTTATAATCCCAAACGCCATGCAGTGCATTGAGTTTTGTGGCAGATGAGATAAGATGCGCGGTATTCGACTGTAGCCTGTCTGCTGAATCACCAAGCTCGCGTTCATCCTCTTACGTAGCTCTGATCACGACCCACTGCTCGTGCATGTGTGTGTTTGTATGTGAGATACCCAAAGATGACTGAGTGCATCCAAACACACGCTCATGCATGGTAGGAAACACCACCCACACCTTCTCTCACGCCGATATCTGACAGCGCTGATTCGGGCGTGAGGCTCTACGGACCCTTCCAGCTTAATGAAAGCCGTCGAGGGAATCTTTACGGTTGTGTTGGGTGGGAGACTCTGGCAGCAAATCCATTCGCTGGAGTTTATTGCTCTCTTTGTTGCTGTGGAAACGCCAGAGAGCGAGACCTGGGTGTGTTTGTAAGATATCATAGCGGTTTGATTCCGGCGGCGGCGTGACAGTCAGTCACCGGGGGAATGTTTTTTAATTAATGAACTGTGTTATCTCTCCGGTTTATAATGCTGTCGTGTTTCTGAGGGAGCATGCGCACTTTGATTGGCTCATTTGGAAAATGCTGAGATGTGATTGGTCGTGGCTTGATGATTGACATGTTGTCTGGGTTTATTTTGATCTATGATGACATCAGTGGAAATCCGGTGTTGCATCACTGCCATTGAGGAGCTCATTTGAGTATTAAAGCAGCGTGTGAGGTCATAGCCGAACTGGATTAAATAAAGATCAAACTTGTGTTTTATTATGTTCATCTTATGTCAGGTAAAAAATAATAGCTCTGCATAGATAATCTAGATCAGGGTTTTTTAAAGTCTAAGAAAGTGGGCCTCCCTTTTGACACAACTTATCCATTGGCACCCCCCTCCTACCAAACACACACACACACACACACATACATATACAGTATATATAAAGACACAGACAGATGTCAGACTGTTAACTCCATAGACTGTAAAATATATGGACGTAGTATCCGTGACGTCACCCATAGGTTTCTGAAGAGCGCAAAAGAAGCCACAAGTAGGCGCGGCCAACCGTCGCCATTTTGGTCACGCGTCATCACACCCACGGCGGGATACCAAACAAGGGCAAAGAGGCGGAGAGTGAGCGGAGCTACAGACACCTGCTAGCATTTAGCTTGGACCTGGTTCAGACACACTTTACTTTGGGAGAAATGCTTAATACTTTATCACTTGTGACTCGTTTGTGTTCTGACCACTTGTGCTTGGTTGTACACTATATCAATAAAGTGTTTAGACTTTTAAAAACACTGCTGTTATACATTAAGCCACTAAACATTGTTCTTATGACGTTTTTAAACAGGAGGAAAACGCGAATTACTTCCAAACACTTCAGATATAGTCTGTGTTAGTAAATGTAAGACTATTAATAAAATCCAGCATAACACTGTATGACAACGCTTCAGATGACTGTTCTAGAGCCTACAGCTAATCAATCTGACAGATTCTGGAGTGCATTACAGCTCTAAATATAAATATAAACGATAAATGATCTTAAATAAAACAAATACATGTATAGAGATGGTATATAAGTATATAACTTTACTCACATGGGAAACGGAGGCCACGTGAATGGTTTGTGAGCACAATTAAGTGCACTCAGCATGCCATGCCATCTAATAATTGTGGGAAACAAGTCCAAAAGGCAGTTGACTGTGTAAAGCCACATAAAACAACACAGAAATACGATAAATATGCCGAGTTCAGTGGCTAATCTGCAGAGGTGACGTGACGGTGACCAGCGAGACCTAACTGTCACTCAAGTGGCCACGCCCTTAATTATGCAAACTTAATATAACTTAATATAAAGGAAACGGATGAGTTATAAAAAAATTCACCCCCCTCACAGTTGTCATGAAGGGTATTATTAGCTGTATTAACCAAAATCTTTTTTTGTACCAGGCTGTAAACACCTTTTTTTCTGCTGTAAAGTTGGCCATTCTAACAGTGGGCTCAATTGAAATTTGCTCTGTTTTGGAGCCAGGAGCGGCCAGGACTAGCGGAATTTCGGATGAATTGCAGTTTTAGTTACTTCCGTATTGGCTTCCTGAGGGAGAGCGGGAGGTTGCCGCTTGGTTAACTCACTTTTATCATCATTTGCATGAAAGTGCAATTATTTACAGAATAATAATAAGCATGGGTGTGATAGTGGGGGGAAAAGTGGACCTGACTACCCAGGGCCCCGTCTAGGGAGAGGGCCCTTTGAAATCCCACCAATTTTTTATTATTATTATTTTTTTTTTGTAGCCTACTTCGAATTAATTGGCCCCTCCAATTGATGTCAATGTCATTATATATTTCAAAATATATTGATAACACCCCCCCGAAATGGTTTAGTCCGCCCATAGACGGCAGCCGGCGGCAAACAAGTAACGCAGTGAGTCTAGAGCCTGATCATGCTGCGCAAAAAGCCCAAATCGGGATTTCAAAAAAAGAAAGACAGGAAGGAAAAAGAAAGGAGGCAGAATGAGGGGAAGCAGCTGATGACTGCTTTCTTTTCAAAAGGTGAACTAAGTTTGCTTGTTATGAAACTACATCTAATTAAAGTTAACATAGTCAACTCCAGACAGCTGCTGCTAATGCAGGGCTCGAAATTGCGACCATTTTGGCCGCATATAATACTGATTTGTGTACAGTCATTACCAGGGAAACCGTAATATTTCAGCGCTCCTAAAGCGCCCCCTTGTGACAGAATAAATTTTTATTTCAATAAATTTTTTCAGCTGTTTATGGTCAAATTATTGCAATTATCGATCCATGTATAAATGTGAAAGAAGTTAATGTGCCTTTTAAAAATCTAAACAATTAAGTAATACTAATATAAGAAATTATTTACTTGATTTATCCCTTTTAATGGTATAAAGGTTGAAATACCATTGTATTAGATATTTTGTGTCTGTATACGTCTGCAAGATGTCTGTTAAAGATCTTTTGATCTGGAAAGCACCTGCTGTATACAAACGTCTGGCAGACGTCTGTATGATGTCAGTTTTACACACATTCTGAATCGCAAACATCTTAAAGGGTCACGAAACACCAAAACACATTTTTTGAGCTGTTGACAGTCGTATATGTGTCCCACACTGCTAAAAACACTATTAAGACACCTATATTTCACTAAAAAGTGTAAATTGGTTGTTTTTGCGTTATTTCAAGCAAATTCGTACTTCCTGTTTGAAACGAATTTTTGAAGCTGCGTCACGGTCATGACATAATAGGCTGAAGTATGAGCAGGAGCGCTATCGTGCTGAAGAATTTGCCCTCTCCTGTGGTTTGTAATGTAATGGGCAGCACAAATGCCTAGATACCTCGGGCTGTTGATGCTGCCATCCACTCTGCAGATCCATCGCACGCCACAATACTAAATGTAACCCCAAACCATGATTTTTTCCTTCACCAAACTTGACTGATTTCTATTAGAACCAGTTTTTCAAATGATCAACTAGAAGTCAAGTTATTATTTGTTGCTCTTACAAATGGGATCGAAAACAAAAATACTATAAAATTCTAAATTTAAATGAAATAATATCACAATTGAAATACCTGTTTTCAATTTAAATGTGTTTTATTGCTGATTCTTTTGTAAAATCATTATTTAGAAATTTTAATAATATGATGATTTGCTACTTAATTTTTAAAAAATAATATCAATGTCGAAAATATTTGGTCTTACATTAATTCTTTGAAATTTAAAAACATTTAATTGTAATATTAACATTTGCAACATTTAAAACATTGTACAGTCACCTTCGATGTGTTAAAATTGCTAAAATTAAATAATACCAACAACATAAATCTGAATAAGGAGCGTCACGGTGGCTCAGCACTGTCGAAGGTCACTAATTTGAGTTCCAGCTGGGTCAGTTGGCATTTCTGTGTGGAGTTTGCATGTACTCCCCTTGTTGGTGTGGGTTTCCTTCGGGTGCTCCGGTTTCCACAACTAAATTACCATAGTTTATGTGTGTGAATGGGAGTGTATGGGTGTTTCCCAGTGCTGGGTTGCATCTGGAATAGTTGGGTGTTCATTCCCCTGTGGCGACCCCTGATTAATAAAGGGACTAAGCCAAAGGAAAATGAATGAATAAATAGATCTGAATACATTATTTAAAATGGTTAAAACAGAAAGAAATTGAGACATCACTGCCACAAAACAAGCAACTTAAAAAAAAATCAGAGCATAATTGATTTAATTGATTGGGTTAAAAAGTGTTATTCATTCATTTTCTTTTCAGCTTAGTCCCTTTATTAATCAGGGGTCGCCACAGTGGAATTAACTGCCAACTTAACCAGCATATGTTTTATGCAGTGGATGCCCTTCCAGCTGCAACCCATTCACTCTTATTCACACACATACACTACAGACTATTTAGTTTACCCAATTCACCTATAGCGCATGTGTTTGGACTGTGGGGGAAACCGGAGCACCCAGAGGAAACCCATGCCAACACGGGAAGAACATGCAAACTACACACAGAAATGCCAACTGACCCAACTGGGACTCGAACCAGCGACCTTCTTGCTGTGAGGCGACAGCTCTACCCAATGCGCCACTACACCGCCCAAGTGTTATTTAAATTAAATGTAAAACACAACTTATTTGACCCAACGTTGGGTTACAACAACCCAGCACCTTTCCAAGCGCGATAGATCCAGTATATTCATTCAGTCGGCTTATGTGTGAATGTGTGTGTACTGTATGTGTGAACAGATGTCAGTGTGTTAGTGTGATTAATGATGAGAGAGAGCTAAAACAAGACACTCGTTCATCTCTCCATCTCTCACTCCACTGATCTTTACACAGTCAAGTTGAGATTGCTTGTCATTCCTCTGTAACAGTAACCACTGTAACGGTGACCGTGGATGCTGAAAACAGGGAACGCGGATCTAAACGCAGGGTTTATTAAATGGAACGGTCCAGCAAGCAACAGTCAACACAGGAGCAAACAGATTTATACGGGCAATCCAGAATCGTGATCAAAGTAACAGGCGAGTGGTCAGAAGGCAGGCAGCAGACAGGGATAAACAATAAAACAAGGCTAGGATGAAAACACGGCAAAGCAAGACAAAGGAAAATGCGTCATAATGTTTACCTAACACATACCTGTCAACATTGGGATGTGAAAATAAGGGATACGCCCACCATAATAAGTGATTCCCCCCTCCCCCACCTCAAAACAATCCCCAAATTACTAAATATGTTCACTTACAGCTGTTTCATTGTACATAAACAGTTAAATGGTCAGTAATATGTTTTATTATTATTATTATTATTAACAAAAGAAAAATAAATATATACATTAGAAGCAAATACATTAGCAAACTGCAGCTTATTAATATTAATAGCTATTATAATGAAATAGAATCAAGCTATCAATCTCATTAGCCGTTTCTCCACTGTATAACTTACACATTCTGATTGAAGAGCAACGAATGAATCTCTCATTTATTACGATTTTTTTTTATTACATTGAATAAGAGGTGTCACTTTAAAAATGCAGAATGCTTTCCTAACCTTTTATGCTTATTTAAGACGAAATTAGTTGTGTTTGGGGGAAAAAAAAACACCAAGATCGACATCCTTATATGTTAGTATTATTAATTATGTTTGTATAATGCCAGACTTTCTCTCTGCTTCAAATCGCGTGTACAGAATCCGTTTGGGAAACAGCGTCTGTTTATCACTATGGAGCACGTCAGCTGACAGTCATGCACCATTATATGACTGTTTTGAGGATTGTATAGGATTGGTGACAGCACCTGTAATAGAAAGGAAATGGAATCGCGCTGTTTTTAATATTTATTTATAAGTGTTTTCATTCCTAAACAAAGCGAAAGCACAGAAGACTCACGTTTCAGAGCAAGGGGCGACCCCTGGTGGTTCGGCGGTATGGGTTGTGCATAGGGAGGCTCGGCTGTTCAGAGAAAGACTGAAAATACGGGAGAAATACGGGAAAATATCTTTACGGGATAATAGCGGGATAGAACAGGGAAATGCAGGAGAATCCTGAGAAAAACGGGAGGGTTGACAGGTATGACCTAACAGTTTAGCAAGACTCAGCAATGAGTGTGTTAAAGTAAGTCATAGCCTACAGTTTACATACACTGGATAAAAAGGCACATAACCATTTAAAAAACATCGGATGTTAACGTGACTAAACTTTTTCTCTTTTAGGCAAGCTAGGATTATCACATTTGTTTCTGTTATGCTTAATGGCAGAATAATGAGAGAGATTTGTTAAGAAATTGTTATAACTTTTCTTAAAAGTCAAGTTTACATACAATAAGATGTGTGAAAAAGCTCTGATGATGATGTCAAGGTTGTGGAAGTTTCTGATTGGCTAATTGACAACATTTGAGTTAATTAGAGGCACAACTGTAGAATAGTATTTAAGGAAAACCTCAAACACACTGCTTCCTTGTGTGACAATATGGGAAAATCAACAAGCCAGAATCAACAAAAAAGCCAGATTACAATTTGCTAAATTACACTGGGAAAAGACTAATTTGTGGAGACATGTCCTGTGATCTGATGGAGCTAAGATTCAACTGTTGGGCCATAATGACCAGTGTTACATTTGGAGGACAAAAAGGAAAGCTTACAAGCCTAGGAACACAATCCCAACTGTGAAGTATGGGGGTGGCAGCATCATGTTGTGGGGCTGTTTTGTTGCAGGAGGGACTGTCCACTTCACAGCATTGATGGCATCATGAAGAAAGAACATTATGAAGAAATACTGAAGCAACATCTCAAGACATCAGCCCGGAAATTAAAACTTGGCCACAAATGGTTCTTCCAAAAAGACCATGACCCTAAGCATACTGCCAAATTAGTTACAATGTGCTTTAAGGACAACAGAGGGAATGTTTTAGAGTGGCCATCACAAAGCCCTGAGCTCAATCCTAAAGAAAATTTGTTAAAAAAAGTTGTGCGAGCAAGACCGCCTACAAATCTGACTCAGTTACACCAGTTCTGTCAGGAGGGATGGGCCAAATTTCCTTCAAACTATTGTGAGAAGCTTGTGAAAGGATACTCAAAACATTTGACCAGAGTTATACAGTTTAAAAGCAGAGCTAAAAAAATACCAAGGAAATGTGTGTAAACTTTTGACTTTCTAGGAATTATACATTCATTCATTTTCTTGTCGGCTTAGTCCCTTTATTAATCCAGGGTCGCCACAGCGGAATGAACCGCCAACTTATCCAGCACATTTTTATGCAGCAGATGCCCTTCCAGCTGCAACCCATCTCTGGGAAACTTCCACACACACATTCACACACACACTCATACACTACGGACAATTTAGCTTACCCAGTTCACCTGTATCGCATGTCTTTGGACTGTGGGGGAAACCGGAGCACCCGGAGGAAACCCACGCGAACGCAGGGAGAACATGCAAACTCCACACAGAAACGCCAACTCAGCCAAGGATCGAACCAGTGACCCAGCGACTTTCTTGCTTTGAGGCGACAGTACTACCCTACTGTGCCACTGCGTCACCTGTCTAGGAATTAATAAAAAAATATACATTTATTTATTATATATATTTATTCTGGCATTTAGCAAATGTAAATCAGTTAGGCAATCCTAACAGACCTAAAATAGTAAACATTTAATATGATTTACCATCAGACATTTAAAAAAAATAGTTATGTTCCTTTTTTTAGAGTGTATGTAAACTTCTGGTTTCAACTGTATGTGTTTGTAATCAGTACTTAAGCAGCATCAGCTGTGTGTTTGCAATCAGTCAGGATCAAGAACTGGTTGTGTGTGTGTGTGTATGTGATGCATGACTGGGTCTTGTAGTCCATAAATGGTGGATTTGTAGTCCAGTGATCTGCAGCCGCCAGGTGACCATAACAACAACTGTGCTACATAAATAAACAAAAACATTAATATAAACACGTAGGGCAACACGGTGGCTCAGTGGTTAGCACAAATGCCTCACAGCAAGAAAGCCTCTGGTTCGAGCCTCGGCTAGGCCAGTTTGCATGTTCTCCCCGTGTTGGCGTGGGTTTCCTCCGGGTGCTCTGGTTTCCCCCACAGTCCAAACACAAATTGGCCATAGTGTGTGAATGAGTGTGTATGGGTGTTTCCCTGTATTGTGTTGTGGCTGGAAGGGCATCCGCTGCATAAAACATATGCTGAAATAGTTGGCGGTTCATTCCGCTGTGGCGACCCTGATAAATAAGAGACTTAGCTGGAGGAAAATGAATATGAATGGTGTGTCCCAATTAAAGTCTTTTTCTTAACAGAAGCATCTCAGAATCTCATCAATTCACTGATGTCCTGAAATAAACAGGATCTAAATGAGAATGAGAAGCGCTTAATGTCTTTCCACGTGGCGCTTATGAAACAGGAAATCATGCAGCGGATGGCATTTATGGGTGTGTTTTTGTCAGATGTGTGCGAATGCTTTTGATGGAGGTCTTAATTATATTTTCTCTGGTTTGTTCTTCTGAGCTGCTGAAGGTCTGCAGGGCTGAGATGAGTTTCTGTCAATGATCTTAAAATGGACACCTTCCTGAGATTGTTAAAGGAGCAAGAACAGCTGGTGAAACTTCTGTCTTTTGTGCTTGATTCCTTCAGACACGATGACCTGAAGGAGATGCTGGACAGTAATAAAGACTCCCTGAAGCTGGAGGCCATGAAGCGCATCGTAGCGGTGAGTAAAACTTGATTGCACTGCATCGCAAATTGATTTTTTAAATGTTTTCCAGTATGATTTATGATGTTTTTCAGCATCTAAAATATCCTCAAATTCCTGAATTAAGATTTATTTATCTGAAATTATTCATATATATTTATACAGGGGAAGTTATTTGTTCTTCTGTAAATTATTTTTTCTTTTTCAATTATTTCCCAAATTATGTTTAACAGAGCAAGGAATTTCCTACATTTTTTTCTTCTGGAGAAAGTCTTATTTTTTATTTTGTCTAGAATAATAGCAGATTTACATGTTTTTAAAACCATTTTACAGTCAATATTATGAGCCCCTTTAAGCAATATTTTTTTAATTGTCTACAGAACAAACCATCACTATACAATGACTTGCGTAATTACCCTAACCTGCCTAATCAACCTAGTTAAGCTCTTGAACGTCACTTTAAACTGAAAGCTAGTATCTTGAGTAGGAGGAGGGCTAATAATTCTGACTTAAACCATATATATACCACAATATATATAACTACAAATATCTTCATTCTATTTCGGAAGCATGTAAGGTAGTATTTAAATATATATTTTGTTGTATTTTGTATGGTTCTGCACTATTGTACGGACATCTAAGTTGGGAGTAACCAGTGGTGGAAAGAGTACTAAAAATCATATAAAAATGTAGTGCAAGTAGAGTAAAAGTTAAACAGCGGAATGATCCGCCAACTTTTTCAGCACATGTTTTAAAACTGGAGCACCTGGAGGAAACCCACACGAACACAGGGAGAACATGCAAACTCCACACAGAAATGCCAACTGACCCAGCCGAGGCACGAACCAGCGACCTTCTTGCTGTGAGGCGAACGTGCTACCATCTGCGCCACCACATCGTCTAAAATAATAGGAAAATAATAATAATAAAATGTAAAAATAATTTATATATATAAAATAAATACATTTAATAAAATAAAAAATAAAATTAAATAAATAAATACATAAATTATATATATATACATTTTTATTTATTTATTTTTTTTGATAAAAAAATATGTGAAACTAGCCCTGTTCTTTTTTTGAGACAGAATGTCATTATATGTTGTCTCAATCTTAATTGTGTTTCAAAAAATGTATAAAAATAATAAAATAAAAATAAAAATAAATATATATAAAATAAAATAATAAATAAAATATTAAATAAAAATAATTAAATAAAATAAAAAATAAAATAAAATAAATAAAAAACAAATATGTAGATATAATATTTATTACTAATAAATATGTGAATTACGAAACTGGCTTTATTTATTTTGTGAGACTATTTTGTGAAATTATTTATTTTATTTATTTATTATTTGTTTTGTGAAATTAAATAAAATTAAATTAATTTAAATTTATTTATTCATTCATTTTCTTGTCGGCTTTGTCCCTTTATTAATCCGAGGTTGCCAAAGCAGACTTAGCAACGCAAAGCAACTTATTTAGCACATTTTTACGCAGTGTATGCCCTTCCGGCCGCAACCCATTTCTGGGAAACATCCACACACATTCACACACACACTCATACACTACAGACAATTTAGCCTACCCAATTCACCTGTACAACATGTCTTTGGACTATGGAGGAAATTGGAGCACCCGGTGGAAACCCACATGAATGCAAGGAGAACATGCAAACTCCACACAGAAACGCCAACTGAGTCGAGGCTCGAACCAGCGACCCAGCCCCCTTTTTGCTGTGAGGCGACAGCACTACCTACTGCGCCACTGCTTCGCCCCAAATTAAATAAAAAAATAAATAAAAACAAAATAAGTAGATATACATTTTATCACACATAAATATATGAATTACGAAACTGGCTTTATTTAATTTTGTGAGACAGAATTTCATTATATGGTGTCTCAATTATAATTGTGTTTCAATACAATAAAAAATGGCAAAAATTGAAATAAAGATAAATAAATAAAAAAAGAAATTAAGAAAAATATATATATATTACTACATCAATTATATTCTCTAGTTTTAAAAATAAACTCACTTTATTTTTGAAAAGAAAAAACAATAATCAGAGACGCTTCTTTTCACATTTACAGCTTTTCACTAAGATACCATTAATCCTGTTTTGAATCTGCGGCCATGCTGACACACAGGCATTTTTAGCTCCGCCCTCTTTTAAAAAGAGCACTATCTCATTCGAATTTAAAGCAACAGTCCCCAAAACGGCCCATTTTGGATCAAAGCCTAAAAGAAACATTTTCAAAGAGCTGTAAAACATTATTTATAGAGTATTTTGAGCTGAAACTTCACATACACACTATAGACACATCAGAAACTTATTTTACACCTTTATGAAAAGGAGTATAATAGGACCCCTTTAAACTCAATGTTCACCAATAGCAACATCCCAGCTCACCCATCAGATTAGCCATCATACAGCACATATACATGCACAAATCTACATTCATTCTTCACTATTTCAGGAGAAACACATCAGGCCTCATGTCAGTAATTGTATGACTGTGTAAACAGACAGAAAGCTGCAACTGAGGGCAGTAAATGCCGCGGTCGCTGTGTGTTTTCTGAAGTCTCTGGGCTTATTTGTAAATGTTGCATCAGCTCTGTTTCAACAAGCCATTTTCAGCGAGCTCCTTGGAAAACAGGACCGAAATGCGAAAAAGCGTTTAATATTGATGAGCGGTTTTAGTGTCGCTCTATTGTGAAGGCTCAGATCAGAACTGAAATATTTATCAGTCAGGGCCACAAACAGTCACCTGATACTGTTTCCATTCACACACAGCACAGGCAGATCGTTCCTGTAGGAGCACAGGAAAACTCACTCGCTGTGCTAATTTAAATGACTCATTTATTGAAGACAGTTGTGAGAAAAAAAGAAGTAAGAAAGAAAGTCACAATTTATACCGTTTTTTAAAAACAAAAGGTAAACTACAGGTCCCACTTTTCTCTCACTAATTCAGTCAAAAGAGTCAGATATATACACTGAACTCATGTATTCACAATTGAGGGGAAAAAGGTTTGCATTTTGTGAAGTTTTTCCAAGTTTAATATCTTGTGATTCTCATTTTTTTCTCACAAATGAGTTTTTACTCACAATGTTATTTATTTATTTATTTATTTTTATTTTTTTTACTTATTTATTTAAAATGATAAAATGGCTTATTATTTATTTAAATAATAATTTATAATTTATTATTTTATTTATTTATTTATTTATTTATTATTTATTTATTTATGTATTTTTTATATTTTTTATTATTTATTGTATTTGTTTGTTTGTTTGTTTGTTTTCTTTTTATTTATTTTTAATGACTTTTTTTATTTCATTTATTTATTACAATTTATTTATTTATTATTTTTATTATTAGTTAATTATTATTTATTATTTTTATTTTATTTATTTTATCATTTATAATTGTTATTATTTTTGTTCATTTTATTTATTTATTTATTATTTATTTATTATTATGTTTTTTTACTATTTATTTATTTATTATATTATTATTTTATTTATTTTTATTTGTTTGCTTGTTTACTTTTTATTTATTTTTTAAGGATTTGTATTTTATTTCATTTATTTATTATTTATTATTTGTTTATTATTTATTTATCATTATTGTTATTTTATTATTTGTTATTTTTATTTTATTTACTTATTTTATTATTTAAAATGTTTGTATTTTTATTTTATTTATTTATTGATTTGGATTATTTATTTATTTATTTTTTCATTAGTTATTTGTTTATTTATTTGTTTATTTTTATTAATTTAATTTAATTTAATAAATTTAAATTTAAGTAACTTCAAAGTAATGTTTCATCAGGTAATGAGTTTATTATGGAATGTGTACATTTTAACCATCCAAGGGTCACTGTATAAGTGTATCAAAGCATATATCAGAACCTCAGCATCTGTTTGTCTTTGTGGTTGTGTTTCCACAGATGATCGCACGTGGTAAAAATGCCTCAGATCTTTTCCCTGCAGTGGTGAAGAACGTGGCCTGTAAGAACATCGAGGTGAGATAAAAAAAAGCAAAAGAAAACCCTCACAGCTTACCGGACGTCAGATATTCTAGCTCATAGTAAACTTTAATCCTGTGTTAATAAGCAACAGTGACGAGGTTGAGTTTGTGAGTCACTGAGAGCTGGAGTGCTGAGTCACACTAGCACACACACACACACACACACACTCACACACTAAACTGTGTGTTTTCTGTATGTTTTGTGTCACAGGTGAAGAAGCTGGTGTATGTGTATCTGGTGCGCTACGCTGAAGAGCAGCAGGATCTCGCTCTGCTCTCCATTTCTACCTTCCAGAGAGGATTGAAGGTCCTGAAGAACGCAAAATATACACATAATGCATTATTCATCTAAACGCATAATACTTCATCCCTTACTATATGAAGAACAACACAGGCTCATTCTGAAAACGTAGCCCTATATACATTTCTGGAGATTGTGAATTTTAAATTCAGCCCATATATATTGTTTGCAACAACTGTCCTTAAAAAAAAAATATATATATATATATAGTACATCCGATAAATAACATTCAGTCTATGCTGCAAGAGGCTTTGCTAAGTAATAAACGCAGAAGTTAGAGAAAATTTTCCAGAATCTGAACAAATAACACACCATATCCCCTCATAATACTGAGATTACACCAGTGGTGGAAACAGTACTGAAAAAGCATACTTAAGTAAAAGTACCATTACTTGCCTAAAAATGTAGTGTGAGTAGAGTAAATGTACCTGTTGTAAATATTACTCAAAGTAGGAGTAAAAAGTAGCCCTTTTAAAAGTACTCATGAGTAGTGAGTATTATGCTGTTAAAAGTTGATGCATTTACATGTAATTTGTGGATGTGTGTGTGTAAACTTAACATTCTGTTGTGCATTTATTGCCCAGCAGGCACACAATGACGTTAATATTAGGTTAGATTTAGGTTGTGATGTCAGGTGACCAAAATTCAATGTCTAGCCATCATCTTAAACCAACATCCTACTGATTTATTAATTTATTCATTAGGTATGGCAACCGAAATTCAACATCTGATAGATGTCACAGTGGTAACGTCGACACAACATCAAGCATCATTAGACGTTGATATTTCGTTGGTTTTGGACATTGGACATTGAAATCGGGCTGACGTTGAGTTCTGATGAAAAATACAGCGTTTCCACGAAGTTAGGGTACAATTTCAATCTGACAGATTGTTGTCTTGTGTCTGCTGGGTGTTTAAGGCCATTTTGGTCATCATAATGTGCAGTTAATATCCATCATCTTCTTATCAGTGACTTGCATTTAAACCAGGGGTTGCCATACTTGGTCCTGGAGGGCCGGTGTCCTGCAAAGTTTACTTCCAATCCTAATTAGTCGCACCTGGGCTAGCTAATCAAGCTCTTACTAGGCTTTCTAGAAACATCCGTGCAGGTGTGTTTAGGCGAGTTGGAGCTAAAATCTCCAGGACATCAGCCCTCTAAGACTGTGTTTAGGCATTCCTGATCTAAACACTCTCTGGGTTAATGCGTGTAAAGATTTTGTACATCCTCTTGGACACTTTTAATGCTTCCAAGCAGTTTGCTGCAATGTAAATCACCCATGTCTTGAGGTAGTTCATTATAATTCAATTCACCTTCTGTGTGTGATTTGATTGGACAGGAACTACTGGTCTGATTTTTCTAAGTCCAAGACAAGAAAAAATAAAGTAGTAACTGCAGGTTGAAGGAAAGTAGTGAGAATAAAAGTACAGATACTGCACTAAAAATGTACTCAAGGAAAAGTAAAAGTACACATTTTTAAAACTACTCAGTAAATTAAAATTTCTGAGAAAAACTACTTTGAGTATTTGTAATTAGTTACTTTACACCACTGGATTACACTAATGAACTAATAGCCGAATGCTCACTAAACACTCTCCATGTGTGGTGTTAGGGGCGCATAAATGCCCTCTAGTGTTCAGATTTAGGCAGTTACCTTTAATTCTGATGTGTGAGACTCATTATTGGAACATCAGAGGTGAATTCAATTCAATTCAATTCAGCTTTATTTGTATAGCGCTTTTACAATGTAGATTGTGTCAAAGCAGCTTCACATAAATGGTCATAGTAACTGGAACAGTGTAGTTCAGTTTTTAGTGTTTAAGTTCAGTTCAGTTTAGCTCAGTTCAGTGTGATTTAATCATTACTGAGAGTCCAAACACTGAAGAGAAAATGAATGAATAAATGTGCTGTCTTCAGGACCCGAACCAGCTGATCCGAGCGAGCGCTCTGCGTGTGCTGTCCAGCATCAGAGTGACCATCATCGTCCCCATCATGATGCTGGCCATCAAAGAGGCGGCGTCAGACATGTCTCCATACGTCCGCAAGACCGCAGCACATGCCATCCCAAAACTACACAGGTACACACACACACACACGGAGACATTACACTTGCTCATACTGCAGTTTATTAGCAGGGTTAAGTTGTAGTTGTGGGTTTAGGTTTCTTGTGTGTATTGCCTCTTGTTGTTGAAACGCTGAATTCCTCCTCAATTGTAAGTCGCTTTGGACAAGTTTTCCTGGATAAGTTGGTAAATAGTTCAGCCTGTAGTTGATCTAGTAGCCTTGTTTGCACTTTGTCAGAGCTGATGGTCTTTTGTCTGTGTGTTTTCTTCAGTCTGGACCCAGACCAGAAAGATCAGCTGATTGAAGTGATCGAGAAGCTGCTGGCTGATAAAACCACAGTGAGTGAGCCGGTCATTTCAGCTCATCACTGAAGTACAGTCTTCATCCCTAAATTCTCTGTCTGTGTGTGTGTGTGTGTGTGTGTGTGTGTGTGTGTGTGTTTAGCTGGTGGCAGGCAGTGTGGTGATGGCGTTTGAGGAAGTCTGTCCTGACCGCATCGACCTGATCCACAAGAACTACCGTAAGCTGTGTAACTTGCTGATCGACGTGGAGGAGTGGGGTCAGGTGGTCATCATCAACATGCTGACGCGCTACGCCAGAACACAGTTCCTCAACCCCAACATCAACGTGAGGGTCACCAGTACACGTCTTACTCTTTAAGTCCCCGTGAAATCCAAATAATGTTTTCAGATGCTAGTATTGGTTTGTTAGTCTTAAATTTAAGATTTTTTTCCATATCGGGATGTACATTCAACTGGAACAGCCGATGCATGATTTCAGAGGAAGATTAAAGAATGGACTAAAGCAGGGCAGAAATGAGACACACCCTAATAGCCCTGCCTTAAAGGGCCATGAAACCCCCTCGTTTCAGCAGGGTGTTTTCACACCTCTACTTTCGAAAAAGTCAGAAAAGTGGGCGTGTCCAGCTCTGTTTAGGGGGGAGTGTCGGAGGAACTAAAGTGGGATGGTATGGGAGTGTCTATTTGTGCACGCGCGAGTTTCAGAGTCAAAATACACACCCACACAGACAGGAGAAAGCGATGGTGTTTAACCTACATGGACATCTGTAGTCGAATTATTTGCTGAATTAATAAATGTTGGACTTTAACTGCAGTTTGGCTCTTTCATTCATGGAATTCATTCATGCCCCTCGCGACAAACGAGGTATTTGATTCGAGGAACTGCTCTAAGCGTGTATTTTTCATGCAATGTTTGATACCGCACGGCGAATGAGAGAAAAAAAAAACTCCGCATTTCCCGGAAACTTAGATGCACACGGCAGGTAGCGTCAGAAAGCCGCGTGTGTTATTCCGGTCACTAAATGCGGTGCTAACATTTCTGCACTCAGTGCAATAGTTAACTTAATTCGATACGAGCAAACTGAATAAACAAAGAGCACTGGTCGCTCACTTACCAAATCTGTAGAGACAGGACAATCACCAGCAACTAGAGCCGCGTCTATATGGAGAGAATACTACAAGCAAATCCAGATTTCAGCGTTTGCAGATGAGAACAGCTCTCAGGTAAACAATAATCCTCCTTAGACATGTAAGTTATTGTTGTCGAGCGTCGCGTACACTGTTAATCCACACGTGAGACTGAGCTCTCACAGAGAGAAAATGAAAACGAAACTTAACTGTAGCAAACTATAAAAGCAACACTTCACGCTTGTTTTGCCAACACAACGTGGCGTCTTTGTGGTGTAAACACGGTGACACAAATGAATATTAATGAAGTTGCACAATAGAGCGCGCTGATTGGTTTGAACCAAGCCTTACTCATGCATTAATGTATCACACTGTAAGACGTAATAAGACTCACTCAGGCACAGACGTCCAGTCTGCACGCTGGAATACAACGCTATTATGTCATGACCGTGACGCAGCTTCAAAAATTCGTTTCAAACAGGAAGTACGAATTTGCTTGAAATAACGCAAAAACAACCAATTTACACTTTTTAGTGAAATATAGGTGTCCTAATAGTGTTTTTAGCAGTGTGAGACACATATACCACTGTCAACAGCTCAAAAAATGTGTTTTGGTGTTTCGTGACCCTTTAAAATACTGATATCCCTGCCCTAAAGTGCTGATATGCACTCCCTAAAAGACTAATATCCCTGTCCTAAAAGACTGGTAGCCCCACCCTAAAGCACTAATAGCCCCACCCTAAAGCACTGATAGCCCCGCCCTAAAGCACTGATAGCCCCACCCTAAAGGACTGATAGCCCTGCCCTAAAGGTTTTATAGCCCTGCCCTAAAGGAATGATAGCCCCACCGTAAAAGACTGATAACCTCGCCCTAAAAGACTGAAATCCCTGTCTTAAAGAAATGGTAGCCCCACCCTAAAGCACTAATAGCCCCACCCTAAAGTACTGATAGCCCTGCCCTAAAGCACTGATAGCCCCACCCTAAAGTAGTAATATGCCCACCCTAACGGAATGATATCCCCACCCTAATGCACTGATAGCCCCACCCTAAAGCACTGATAGCCCCACCCTAAAGGACTGATATGCCTTCTCTAAAGCACTGATAGCCCCACCCTTTATTACTGATATCCCCGTCCTAAAGGACTGATAACCTTAGCCCATGGGACTGAAAGCCCTGCGTAAAAGCACCGATAGACCCGCCTTAAAGCACTGATAGCCCTGCCCTAAAGTACTGATATCTCCGCCCTAAAGCACTGATAGCCCTGCCCTGAAGTACCGATAGTCCTGCCCTAAAGTACTGAT